>NW_015505456.1:2271708-2306975 GCF_001515645.1 Sinocyclocheilus grahami | reverse complement strand
CACATTTGAGCAGCATTAGTAAACTGTGTAAATATAAAGAAATGCCAAATCACATGCAGGTTTTTTCAGACTGGAGACCATAATCGTGTAATAATTTATTTTATTATGATATGAAACGTCCAGTTTTTCTCTCAATAATGTTTTTTAAAGTTTTGCAAGAATTTCATGATATTAAACTTTTTATTAGTTGTCAAGTGGTTTTAAAAGTAGGATGGCTCACTTTTTATAAGATGACTGAAAATTTTACTTGAATTCGTAGTTTATTCTTACTTTTGGAAACCTAATTGTTTTATAATTACTATTACTATTATTATTATTATTATTATTTCTGTTGTTTCTAGAAGTAGTCATTTTGATAATAGTCAACAGATAAAAATGTAACCACACACACATTGTTTGTCCACAGAATAATTACACATTATTAAATAAAAAGCGTCCCCACACGAACCTCTACATCCGCCAGCAGGACCTCAAATTTTTTTTTCTTTGTGCTCGTGCTTGTGTTCTATGCTTGTGCTCGTCATTCTCAAGCATAGAAATTTGGATATTGGCGTGTGCTCTTTTATATGGTAATGATATTAATTAGGGGGCGTTTACAAGGCGTTTACAAGGCTGCGCACAATTTCAAGATCATTTGCGATTTATAAACGTCAAATCTGGAAGAGAGGCGTACGCACGTGTTTTTGTGCGCACATTCGTTTTCTCTGAATCGCACTTATGCACTTTTGAGAAATGATCTTAGAACAAATTTAGGACGGTTTATACTCAAGCATAGAAATTCGGATATTGGCGTGTGCTCTTTTATATGGTAATGATATTAATTAGGGGGCGTTTACAAGGCGTTTACAAGGCTGCGCACAATTTCAAGATCATTTGCGATTTATAAACATCACATCTGGAAGAGAGGCGTACGCACGTGTTTTTGTGCGCACATTCGTTTTCTCTGAATCGCACTTATGCACTTTTGAGAAATGATCTTAGAACAAATTTAGGACGGTTTATACGCAACGTTTTATAAATGAGGCCCCTGGTCTTTGATAATGTTCTCAAAAATGTTAGCACAAAAACATTATTTATACATCGTTCATGGAATGTTTTTCTTCTAAAACATTTTAGTTAGACATTTGTCTAACATTTTTAAAATGTTACTACTTATTCAGGACATTTAACGTTCCCATAATGTTTGCAAACTGATAGAATGAAAAGTTCGCTCAACATTTTATAAGCAAGAAAACGTTTTAAAAACGTAATATTTTGAATGTTTAGAGACATGACATTTTGAAACTTAATGGAAACATTAGAATAACGTTCCTAGAACACATCTTTGTTTGCTGGGTAAAAGCTAAACTCCCAGTGCCGTTCTAGAGTGTGGTTGAAATGCTCAGGTTCGCCCATGTTTGCCTTGCGTATCTTTCTATAGGCTCGTGCTCAGAGCTATTGTTCTTTGACTCAGGTGTTGGTTGCAGACGCAGGGTCTGAAGTTCACTGTGTGACTGTGTCAGCCTGAGAAACATTAGCAAATCATCCTGCTTTCCTCTACAGACTCATCAGATGACTCAGTTGCTAAATATTATGGTTTGCCATGAAGGTCTTTTATTGGCTGGGGCCATTCATTCATTTGGTTGTGTTTATGTTGTGTTTATAGTCAACCTGATAGGTGTATTATAGTACAGACAGCCCAAGATTTCTTTAGTAGGTAATTACAGGAGTGAGTCAGATGATGATCACTGCAGAAGGTTGAAGGAAATGTGAGTAAAAGAGGAATCATCAAGGTTTCTATGGAATTGGGATGTCATCAGACATGTTTGTGTTACTCATGGACGACTGGTTTGAACTGATTTATTCAGGTGTAACGTCATGGTTGTAGTTTAACTACACATTAAAACACTCCACATAAATATGTTCCAGTTCACCTCTTTAATATAATAGTAAACTTCATCTATAAAGCAGTTGTTCAAAGTCCTATTCTGCCATGGGCAAAATAATTGAAGATAGCAGTTAACAGTGTTATTTAATAATATTCGGGACAGCTTTTTTTATATTTTCAGTTTAAATAATTTTTTCGAAATTTTGTTATGTTTTTGCCTAAGTTTTTAAATAAATAATTTAGCTTTATTTAGGATTTAGTCATGTTTATGTGCTTTTGTCATTTTTATTTCATTTAAAAAAAATCTTTTTTTTTAGCTTTTGTTAATTGTATTACTTCAACAGTTAGTTGCCAAGGCACTGCTCATTTTAAAAGCTTTTAGTTATGTTTTATTTCATTTCAGCTTTATTTATTTATTTTTGAAATAAATCTGTGACATTTCAACATTTATTTTTAATAGGTTTAGTTAACAACAACAGCACTTGCAATTATACGCAATTATAAATACTGACCTGTTTAAACTAAATGCTGAATTGAAATTGGTGTTTTAGGTCTTTACAGTACACTCTAAAAAATGCTGGGTTAAATACAACCCAGCACTGGGTAAAATATGGACAAAACCAGCGATTGGGTTGTTTTGACCCAGCGGTTGGGTTACTGCACATAAGGTTAGGTTAAACATTCAACACAACTGCAGTTTGAAACACAACCCAATTGCTGGGTTTGTCCATATTTTACCCAGCGCTGGGTTGTATGTAACCCAGCATTTTTTAGAGTGTAAGAGAACTTTTCCACATAAACCCAATAAAATAAATCCACTTCAGCCTTTTCATTAAAATAAATAAATGTAATAAAACGGATGTTTTTATAGGTGATGTGATAAAGTAAATAATATAAATACTATACATTTGAAAAAAAAGAGGGCAACTGATGGCCTGCTGGGTTAAACATTCAACACAACTGTAGTTTGAAACACAACCCAATTGCTGGGTTTGTACATATTTTACCCAGCGCTGGGTTGTATGTAACCCAGCATTTTTTAGAGTGTAAGAGAACTTTTCCACATAAACCCAATAAAATAAATCCACTTCAGCCTTTTCATTAAAATAAATAAATGTAATAAAACGGATGTTTTTATAGGTGATGTGATAAAGTAAATAATATAAATACTATACATTTGAAAAAAAAGAGGGCAACTGATGGCCTGCTCCAATAATCTGTTTTACTGTAGAATCATTGAATGACACGCACTCTATATTTGTGTATGTGCGTGAATTGTCTCAGGCTCATGTTCTCACAGTTTGTGGTTCTCTGTGTTTCAGAGGCTCCTCAGGACTGGTCTGATCACGGCATCTGGTGGGAGAAGAAGAGCTGCTGGCTGCTGAAGACTCACTGGACTCTGGATAAGTATGGAGTCCAGGCGGACGCTGACCTGCGCTACACTCCCCAACACAAACCCCTCTGCATCCAGCTGCCCAACATGAAGACCGTCAGGCTCCCTGTTAGCTTCTCTTGTGTGGTCTTTAAAGCCGTGGCTGAGATCTGCAAAGCACTCAGTGAGGAAAATATTTGTTACCTTATACATTTTTATTAATATAATATTTTTGTAACATGAAAGTATTGTAATTATGTAAAGCATATAAATGTAATACAGATTTGTCATTTTGTGCAATTTAGATACATCTCCTATAGTCATTATAAGTAAACATTTATCATTTTTTTCCCACTAATATTTTTAATACATAAATTTGTGATCACATATTCATTTAATATTTAATACATAAGTTTTTAATGTTAAAATGGTTAGAATATTTTGTGAATTTTTTTTAAATATACAGTATTTATGGATTCATAATTTTTTTTATTACCAATTAGTTTGTTTTTACGTGTGAAAAAATGCAATGAAATTTTCCATGATTTCTTTCTGCACATGAATCTTTACTAAACTGTGTATGTTTTCTGTCTCTGTTGACAGACATCAGAAGATCAGAAGAACTTTCTTTACTGAAACCACCAGATGATCCAAAGAAGAAAAAGAAAAAAGACAAGGGCACAGAATCAGCTTTTGATGACATATTAAACATGGACATGGCAGGAGGTATTTATTGCTGTTTTTGTGGTTTTTTTATTACAATGAAAAACTTATATGAAGTTTCATTATAGCCAATAAACAAACAAAAAAATATATCCATTCGTATAAATGTACATTCTTACACTTTTTACCATGCATTGTTTTCTTTCAAAAATAAAAAAAACTAATATATAAATACCAACTAAATAAAAAAAAAACAGCATAAGTAAATGAAGTTCACTTTAAATTTCAGACTAGAAAAAGTCACATAAGCATTCTATGAAACATTTCATTATAACCAATAAACAAACAAAAAAATATATCCATTCGTATAAATGTACATTCTTACACTTTTTACCATGCATTGTTTTCTTTCAAAAATAAAAAAAACTAATATATAAATACCAACTAAATAAAAAAAAAAACAGCATAAGTAAATGAAGTTCACTTTAAATTTCAGACTAGAAAAAGTCACATAAGCATTATGCATTTAGGCTTCCGGATAGAAATCTTATAATAAAATAAAATTGAATAGAACATTTTATGAATGAATATTACATGTTTTGTACATATTTTAAACACTTCATATACCGTATTGGCCCGAATATAAGACGACCCTGATTATAAGATGATCCAGATGTACCTTTTGGAAAAAGGCTTTTTAAAAACCAAATCTTGTTTTTTCTCAGTAAAACACATTTTGTCTTCAATTATTTTCATATTGCATATTTTTCCTATTTTCATTTTTTTCAAAATTTTCATTTTCAGTTTTGAAAGTATGGTAAAAACTGGTCAAATGTACCAACAATCACATTTCAAAAATATACACTTTTTGATATACCATTAAAAAAAAAAAAACAGGTAGCCCATCTGAATTAGGACATTTAGGCTATCCATCTAATAGTAGCCTACCAAACTCTTATTAACAGTAGAAGTAGAGTTTGGTCCCATCAGGCTAACGTGACCGTCACGACTCATGCAGCTGTAAGGTTTTCTTTTTCTTTTGTATTTCCTCGCGATCTTTACAACACGCATTACATTACGTATTTCATGGCACACTGGTTTTATGCGTATTTGGCGCCGCCTATTGTTGTGGGTGTATTATTGACATGTCAAAGTCTAGACCCCGAATATAAGACGACCGCGTTTTTTCAGATGTATTTCCAAGAAAAAAACATTGTCTTATATTCGGGACAATACGGTAATATAAGGTTTTTTTTTTTTATTTAAGAAATTATTGTACAACAACTGTGTTCGGATAAACATTTAAGTCTTAAACAATAATTGACAAGTTTACATTCATGCTTTGTACAGGAGCCCGCCTACCAAACTCTTATTAACAGTAGAAGTAGAGTTTGGTCCCATCAGGCTAACGTGACCGTCACGACTCATGCAGCTGTAAGGTTTTCTTTTTCTTTTGTATTTCCTCGCGATCTTTACAACACGCATTACATTACGTATTTCATGGCTCGTTTTATGCGTATTTGGCGCCGCCTATTGTTGTGGGTGTATTATTGACATGTCAAAGTCTAGACCCCGAATATAAGACGACCGCGTTTTTTCAGATGTATTTCCAAGAAAAAAACATTCTTATATTCGGGACAATACGGTAATATATGTTTTTTTTTTTTATTTAAGAAAATATTGTACAACAGCTGTGTTCGGATAAACATTTAAGTCTTAAACAATAATTGACAAGTTTACATTCATGCTTTGTACAGGAGCCCTGGGTCTGTACAGTAAAACTATGACGCCGACCTATGACCCGGACAGCGGGTCGCCTGCATCTTCCACCAGTCTGTGGTTCGGAGAGAATCCTCTGATGGCCTGCCAACCCAACCTTCCACCAGAGGAACTGGCCAAACTCTTCAAGCCTCTTACCCTGGAGGATAAAGCAGCCATTAATGCTGGGTAAGAAAGGACAGACAAAATTAGACAACCATTCAAAATTTGGGATCGGCAAGAGTTTTTCAAAAGAAGTCTCTTATGCTCACCAAAGCTGCCTTTATTTGACCACAAAAATACAGTACATATTAAATGCATATTATTTAAACAAATGTGCCTGTGGCTCAGTGGTAGTGCAAAAGGTCGTGGGTTCGATTCCCAGGGAACACACATACTGGGAAAAAATGTATAGCCTGAATGCACTGTAAGTCGTCTGCTAAATGCATAAATTAAATTAATTAAATAAAACATTTAAATAACAGCATAAATTATTTTAATATAAATTTATTCCTGTGATGCAAAGCTGAATTTTCAGCATCATTCAGTGTCACCTTCAGAAATATGCTGATTTGCTGCTCAAGAAAGAACAACATTTATTTGAAATAGAAATCTTGCGTAACATTATAAATGTCACTTTCCATTAATGCTGGGTAAGAAAGGACAGATAAAATTAGACAACCATTCAAAATTTGGGATCGGCAAGAGTTTTTCAAAAGAAGTCTCTTATGCTCACCAAAGCTGCCTTTATTTGACCACAAAAATACAGTACATATTAAATGCATATTATTTAAACAATATGCACTGTAAGTCGTCTGCTAAATGCATAAATTAAATTAATTAAATAAAACATTTAAATAACAGCATAAATTATTTTAATATAAATTTATTCCTGTGATGCAAAGCTGAATTTTCAGCATCATTCAGTGTCACCTTCAGAAATATGCTGATTTGCTGCTCAAGAAAGAACAACATTTATTTGAAATAGAAATCTTGCGTAACATTATAAATGTCACTTTTGGTCAATGTAATACATCTTTGCGGAATTAAAGTATTCATTTCTTTCCACTTTTGAATTGTAGCATATGATTGTTTTAATAGATCTTGTATTCATATTTCAGATTCTAACACTGGTAGATTTGTTTGTAAAATCTGATTGGACATTCATTCGAAGCCATTACAGTAGCCACACACCTGTGACCAGTTACACTATTTGTATTGTTACACCTCTGATTGTTACATTGTTGACATAGTTGCAGAGCTAACAGACTGTGTTACTATTTTTAAATGTACACTCAGAAAAAAGGTACAAAACAGTCACTGGGGAGGTGTCCTTTCAAAAGGTAACTAATATGTACACTTTAGGCACTAATACATTCTTTTAAGGTACTAATATGTACCTTTTAGGGGTAAATAAGGTACAAAGATGTACCTTTTAGCTTTTGTACTTTAGGGTACTGACTTTTTTTTTTTTTGAGTATATACAATATTTAATTTATTAAAGAAGTGTTTTAGCATGTTGCTATTTCTACTGTTTTATACAAGCTATATTTCACCTCATTCCCAAAAATATCCATTTGCTATGGTAAAATCACTGTAGCACACGGCATTTGGTGGTCTATTGGTTATATATATTTCTGTTTTTATGCATCAGTTGCGTTTGTGTACTTTAACTGAGACATTGCTCTGCAGGTGGCTGGATTCCTCTCGCTCGCTGATGGAACAGGGAATTCAGGAAAACGACAGACTCCTGCTGCGATTCAAGTACCACAGCTTCTTCGACCTCAACCCAAAGGTGAGAAATTAACTATTCCTACATACCACGTTATATGTTTGTAAACGACAACATTAGATGTAGGGATGTAACGATTACTGGTTTGACGATAAATCATGATAAAATTCCCCACAGTTAGTATTACCGTTTCATCTTTTAATTATCATTAAAACCGTATTAGATTACCGCGATTTGAACAACTCGCGATAAATAAATAATGTCCAGCATAAAGCACAGTTTTAAGTAACAGTCTCACGTGCGCACAGCAGCAGAGTAGTTTCGTTTTAAGTGAAAACAGGGTGGAAAAGCTGGGAGGTTTTAAAAAAGTGCTAAGGGAATTATACAAATGAAAATATGAATTAATTAATTATATGACTGTCTTCAGAAACAATTCGATGGCATTTTGTTTTCATCTTCGCTCCATGTAACACCTAAAGGAATCGCAATACTGCTTTGTCCATGGAGTTTACGGGAAACGGCTCTAATTCAGCTTTTCCATAAGCGCCACCTGCTGTCAGAGAGTGGATTTACAGAGACTTATATTTACATTCAGCCTGTGTGCAGTTCAGTTTTTTCATGCCCTGCTGTAAATTTTGAACGGTTGATGAACAAGCTTATGTGAATTCTACACATTTAAACAATTCAGATAAGTTATCTAGAATTATTTATGGAGCCGATAAAATATATATAATCATTTATGAATCAATTATCATTTTGACATCTTTTCTTTGTTTAAATGCTGAAATGTGTAGTTAAATGCTGAAATGTATTTGAACATTTACATTAGATATTTCAACATGCTATCAGTCAAGTTGTCATTTAAAATCCGAACATCATTGATAATGTTATTGTTTTAGTGATTATGCAAACAAAAAGTCATTTTATTTATAGTCAGTTACTTTTTTAACATCTCCAGCACATTTTAACAATACCATGATAATACTGATAACCGGGATCATTTTGGTCACTATAATCGTGATAAGAAATTTTCATACCGTTACATCCCTAATTAGATGGCCCTGATCTGTCTAAATTAGTATGGCTTTTTTTTCTTCTCATAGTATGATGCTGTGAGAATCACGCAGTTGTATGAACAGGCCAGATGGGCGATACTGCTGGAGGAGATTGACTGCACTGAAGAAGAGATGCTCATGTTTGCATCCCTGCAGGTACAGAATGCCTGTTCACAACATAAACTGAACTTATTCCTTGATTTTCTGTTCATCAGTTTAATTCAGAGCTCCAGAAAGCAAGAAAGGTATTCAGACAGTCATTGGCTCCAGTGTTATTTTGAGATACTATTAGGGCTGGGCGATATAGCTAAAAAATGTATCAATGATATAATGTTTCATATCGTTCGGTATCGATAATTATTGACATTTTTTATAACCTTTTTTAAAACAAAAAGCAATAGAAAAAAATATTTAAATTTAACCACTATATTGATAATTAACACAATTTATTGAGACAAACAACAAATATTTTTTGTTTTAACAATCAAACACAATAAAAATTAAACAAATATCTAATTTCTAATGTTTTATATGCAGATTAAATAGGCCTTTATTGTATGTCTAATTGTCTCCCGAGGGCACAATGAGCAAAATAATGCAGCGCATTTAGCAAGTAACTCTATAAAAATGTGCATTACGTCTAAATGAACTCATAAAAATCAAATATAATTTTGTAAATTGCATAAACAATTATGAACAAAACAGCATCATGTGTTTATGCATTGCTTAATCCAAAGAGCCGAAGCGCCATTCACACAGACTGCATTTAAAAACATGAGACGCGGTGAAAAGGAATAAACCTCCACAAATTTGTGACGTGTTTTCTAAAAGTTTAAACTGTTTTAACTTTGCATGGCTTTCAATACATCTCTTGTGAGACGCGAGTGCAGCAGTTATTTGTCCGTCTAAAAAATGCACTGAATATGCGTTCTGTGTGAATGGCATGGTTTCGGTTTTAACCTAATCAAGATCTTCTCCACATTGAGCTTCTATAGTTCTCTAATATTTTGAATGAATAACGCAGCAGTGGCGCATCTCGTGGGCTAGACTAACAAAACATTCAAATGCAACAACGTCACTTACATGATCATCACCGTATCTCACGAGCCACTGATGACGCTCCCTGATGCACACCTAACATTCAAATGCAAATGTTTATTTTAAATTCGACTAATATTCATTCTTTATTCACAATCTCCTCATCACAGGCAGGCACAGCACTCATTTCAACATGTGTTTGTGTGTGCTGTCTGCGTCACTCATAGCACGTGCCTATATCGTGCGTTATATTGAACATTTTTTTCTATCGATATCGAAGAAGGTATACCGTCACTAAATACCGATACCGTTTTATCGCCCAGGCCTACTACTATCGTTTTTATTTAATATTTTGAACTGTTTTTTAAAATATTTTCTGTTTTGATTTTAGTTAAAATTTTAGTAATTTTGTTTGGTCATTAATAGTTTTTTTGCTCAGTTTTAGTTACTTAAGTACATCAAGTTAACTAAATGAAAATGAGAAATGTTGCCTTGGCAGCTAGCTGAATTAAAGTATTTTTTTATAATATTTGCTTTAATTTATAGATGCATTTATGGTTTCATTTTTAGTTAACTGTAACCCTGATTAGCTCATCTTACAGGTATGTGTCATAGTATTTGGTTGCATTACATAGCATAGATGGTGCTGAATTATAGTCAATTCTTTAGTGCCGTACTTTCTCACCTGAAGCTATGAGATAAATTACTTTGAGGACAAAGGATGTGACATTCCACAGCTAACACAAGATAGCATTCAATTACACATTGAGGTAATGTATAGGTGAGCATGGCACTAATAAACCAAACCAAACCGAGCGAGCGTGTGTTTCTGCAGATCTAGAACAAATCCATGAAAGAGCAGACCGAGTATTTCACAAACTACCTCTCAGATGACTATGCCGCTATGCATTGCACAGATATTTTAGGGATTTTTTTCCCACCTGTTTTCCACATTATTTGCTGCTGAATCATTAATTAAAAGTCTCAAGCAGTGTTAATGTAATTGCACTGAAAACCACAATGGATGAGAGTTGTGAGGTTAGCATATAAGAAAGTTTGTAACCTACTTGATTAGTTATTTAATGAGCACCTTGGTAATTATCCACTAAAACCCAATTTATTTTTTACCCATATATTAAAATTGAAAGGTGAAATGTGTCATTTGTCATTGACTAACCAAATGAGAGCTGTTTTATTGTAACACATCTAAATTGGCATTTCAGATGTAAAATACTTGTATCTTTTCTAGTATCACATCTGTAAATTGACCTTATCAACGGAGCCACTGACCAATTCCAACGAACCAGATATTGATGAAGTCGAGGCTGCGCTCTCAAACTTAGAATTCACCCTGGAAGGACGAAACGCTGATAAGATCCTGGTGATTTTATGACATTATGATTAGATTTTTTTCATGAAGATGCCTGCTTTACAATGGTACTTACATTAAATCGATATCCAGCCTGCTTTTGGGATGCATCAGCTGTTTTGACAGATGATTGTGCACTAATTTCAAAAGTAACAACTAGATGTAGAGACTGATTTTAGATTACTCTGCAGCATCCAGTTTATTACATCGAGAATCAATCTGGCTGAAATTTAAGCCAAGTTTAGAAACTATTGTTGAAAGGTTTGCGGTCAGTAAGATTACTACAGTAAGAAATTACTACTTTTATTCATCAGACATTTCTATTTCAAATAAATGCTGTTTTTTAAACTTTTAATTCATCAAATAATAAAAAAGTATCAGATTTCCACAAAAATATTAAGCAGCACATATTAGAATCATGTGACACTGAAGACTGGAGTAATGATGCTGAAAATTCAGCCTTGCATCACAGGAATAAATTACATTTTTAAAATACATATATATATATATATATAGAAAACAGTTCTGTTAAATTGTAATAATATTTCACAATAATACTGTTTGTACTGTATTTTTGATCAAATCGATGCAGCCTTGGAGACCGCAAACTTTTGAATTAACTTTTTTTGAGTATTAACTTTTTCTTAACTTTCTCAGGAAGATATCACCGACATCCCAAAGCTGGAAGATACACTTAAATTGTTTAGGTAAGTTTAAGATTATTAAAATTGCTCAAGAAAAATAAATAATTTTTTTTTTAATTATGTTACAGATTTGTCTTTTTTCTTTTAAAATGATGCAAATTGTTAATGAATAATCTGTTGAAACGTAGCTTATAAACTATTTAAAAATAATACAAAATAGTCCTCAAATAAGCTAAAAAAAAGTTTATTTGAGAAAAATGTTGTGTAAAAAGGCATGTTATTCAAAACACTCAGACAATCATGGTTAATAAAAAAAATAGCTGAAAGCATTCAAAGTTCAACAGAGGCAACCCTTACTGCAAAGTATTGTCATGATATGACTATGATACAGATGATAATACCATGTTAATTTGATGCACATACTGAATGATAGCATAAGCTATAGTTCCATGTACAAAACAGTACCTTTTGCAACTTTTTTGTCCGTCATGTTCAGTGACATTTGTCTAGTCAATAGTCTAAATAAATCCAATCACTTTCATTATGAGGTCCAATTTTGACTTTCATAATTTTTCATAATTCGTAATCATGCACTGACAATTTATTATACTTAAAATATATTTAACAGCTGTTTTATTTATGTTTTTAAAAACAATATAGCAGTTCGTTTGAAGTATCATCACTACTTTTATCGTTTTTATAGTTCGCTTTTATTTTTACATTTTCTGTTTCCTTTCAATTTTACTTAGTTATTTTGTAGTGTTTTTGTCAATTTTATTAGTTTTTTTTAAATATGTCAGTATAGTTTTTATTAATTTATTTAATAAAATTGCTGTTTTATTTGTTAAAGTCTATGCATTGTAGCACTTAAATGTAAATTAAATGAAAATAAGAAGTAACGAAAAGTACTTCATGGTTTTAGTTTTAGTTCACTATAGTAACCCTGCTACGTAGTCACACGTGCCGAATATGATTTTTAAATTATAAATCATACATAAATTTACCCTTTAGTTTTTAATAATAGGACCAAATGGGATACAACTGTATTGTACATACATAATGTACGTGTAATACTTGCACTTTTATGTTGGAAGTATTCATATTTTAGTAAGGATAAGGTCTTATCATAATTATTTTACCCTTATAAATGAAGTACAGAGGCAGCCTACAGAAATGACATCACGTGATAATGCCATGCTATAATCATTGTACATGTCCATGGTCGTAGTTGTTATTAGTATAAACTTAATGTGAAGTTAATTCACTTCAATAAAGAAGAGTATACATTAAACCAAGCGGCAACCTCCCGCTCTCTCTCGTGAAGCCAACACGGAAGTGACTTAAACTGTAATTCATCAACTGGCCGCTAGAGGCTGGCTGCAAAAGGAAGTCAATCCCATAGACTCCCCATGTTAAAATGCCTAACTTTACAGCAGAAAAAAACATGTTTACAGCCTGGTTCAAAAAATGATTTTGGTCTATATAGCTGCCCTTCATGACAACTGTGAGGGGGGTGATTTTTTTTTATAACCCATCCGTTTAAATTATATTAAGCCTTAAAGTTCTGCATAATTAAGGGCGTGGCCACTTGAGTGACAGGTGGATTGCCGCTGCTGTCACCACCGTCTAGCTAGGTGGGCGTGGCTTCAGCAACCTGCTCCCGCCTTTTTGCCCATTTTTGATTATCCGGGAGTGACGCGCTGCCAAGATGGCGACGGCCGGCTCCGCCCACTTTTGAGCTTCAAAAACCTCTTCGGAAATCTACGGGTGACGTCACAGACACTACGTCCATGTTTTTATACAGTCTATGCATTAAACACACGTTTATTTTTAAAGGGGTTATATGATACTGCTAAAAAGAACATTATTTTGTGTACTTGGTGTAATGTGTTTATGCAGTTTAAAGTTCAAAAAACACATTATTTTCCACATACTGTACATTATTGTTTCTCCTCTATGCCCCGCCTTTCTGAAACGTGTCGATTTTTTCAAAGCTCATCGGTCTGAAAAGCGAGGTGTGCTCTGATTGGCCACAATTGAAATCGCATCATATGACCCCTTTAACTGACTAAAATCGCTTTGATCTGGGACTTGCTAGTCTTCCTGTCTGACTGTGGCTCTGTAAATCAAATCAACGCTCGATTAACTGGCCTTTCGGAACAGGAAGTGACAGAAGAACACACGTGGGGAAAGATGAAAGAAGCATCGCTTGTGTGACATTACTGTTCTGTTTGCAGTCATATACATTACCACTTTTGCGTTGGGCTAGTTAAAGTGTAAACTAGTTTCTAAATATCCTCCGGTCGATCTTTATCCACGTCGATCGCAGTAAATGGCGGAGTGTGGAAATGACAGTGACGCTGAGAGCAGAATCAGTTACGGAGACTATGTAGTGCTGAAGAGAGGAGATGTCTTCAAATCAGTGCAGGTCGAAAATAAAAAGTGAGTCAAACAAATGAAACTTGAATTAAATCTATATGTTTAGTCTAGAGGGCTTATCTGTTGAATGTGATGATTCATAGAACGAAGTCTAACATTCACATTTCACGCCTGTTAAAGGGATAGTTCACCCAAAAATGAAAAATCTGTCATCATTTACTCACCCTCATGTCGTTCCAAACCTGTATGAGTTGCTTTCTTATGTTGAACACAAAAGAAGATATTTTGTAGATTGCTAGTAATCAAACAGTTGGTGGTTGCCATTGACTTCCATAGTAGGGAAAAAAATACTATGGAAGTCAATGGCAACCACCAACTGTTTGATTACCAGCAATCTACAAAATATCTTCTGTTATGTTCAACATAAGAAAGCAACTCATACAGGTTTGGAACGACATGAGGGTGAGTAAATGACAGATTTTTCATTTTTGGGTGAACTATCCCTTTAAGTGCTTGTGCTCACCTCATTTGCTTTGACTTGTTGTGTATTTTGTCTCTCAGGAAAGTGATCTTTGAGAAGCAGTGGTTCTTCTTGGACAATGCGGTCGGGCAGCTGTACGGGACCAAGTTTGAAATCGAAGCCGGCGGTTCACTTAAACTCAAAGCAGCAAAACACACAGGAGACTCTTTGGGTAAATGGTGCTGTGGATTTATGTCGTTATCTGCGGATTCATTCATTTTCTTGCTGATGAGATGGTATTGTGTTTCTCCTGTCACAGATTCTAAGGAAGCAGGCCAGGATAACAGACATATAGTGGATGATGGCAGATCTCAGAAACTGACTAGAGATGATATTGAAACACTGAAAGAGCAAGGGCTAAAGGGTCAGGTATGTACCTGAGGAAAGTTTTCTAGGGATGCATGTTAACCAAAACCGTCCTGAGCTAGATTTAGTATATTCTGGTCTCAACAAGTCACAGTCTAGGGATGTAACGATATGAACATTTCTTATCATGATTATAGTGACCAAAATGATCACGGTTATCAGTATTATCACAGTATTGTTCAAATGTGCTGGAAATGTTCAAAAAGAACTGACACACAATCAAAAAAATCAACAAATAAAGTGAGTTTTTGTTTGCATAACTAAAACAATAACATTGCCAATGATGTTCGGATTTGAAATGACAACTTGACTGACAACAGTTTAATAGCATGTTGAAATATCTAATGTAAATGTTCAAATAATGCTTTGAAAAAGTTTCATAAATGGTAAACCTCACATTTCAGCTTTTTAAAAGAAAGAAAAGGGTTAAGTCAGAATGATATTTGATTAATAAATGATTATATGTATTTTATCTGCTCCATAAATAATACTAGATACCTTATTGTTTAAATGTGTAGAATCCACATAAGCGTGTTTTTCATCAACCGGTCAAAATTTACAGCAGGGCATGCAAATTCGGTCCATTTTTTGGCCCAGACAAAAACTGCACACAGGCTGAATGTAAATGTAACTCTCTGTAAATCCACTCTCTGACACTAGGTGGCGCTATAGGAACAGTATAATTAGAGCTGTTTCCCGTAACCTCCGAGGTCAAAACAGCATTGCGCTTAAAACACTACTTTATTAGGTATTACATGGAGCGAAGACGAAAACAAAATGCCATCAAATCTTTTCTCAAGACAGTCAGAATCTTCAGAGGTACATTCATATAATTAATTCATCCATATATTCATTTGTATAATTCCCTTAGCACTCTTTAAAACCTCCCAGCTTTTCCTCCATGTTTTCACACAAAACTAAACCACTCTGCTGCTGTGCGCACGTGGGACTGTTACTTAAAACTGTGCTTTATGCTTCAGGGCTCCAGACTAGTTCTTCCCACTGGTCGCTCTTTTGCGACTAACTTTCTCAGTTGGTCACACCAGCACATGATTTGGTCACAATATTTTAATTTTTTGGGATTAATCAGTGCATGCTGATGAACATTTATCATAGTTTATAATTATATGAAAATGAAAGTGGTTAACATTCAACCCCTTCTTTTTCATCAGTATTATTTGTGATTTGAATTTTGTGAACGGGAGTTTCTCTTTAGCTATGTTATAAGCCGGGCTTAGGGTGCTTTCACTTTCGAATTCGCGGTCTTGGTGTCACGTTTTACAAGAAAAGATAATTGTCTGATTTGCTTACATCTATACATATTTCACTTTTTAGCGTCATTTTTGCTACACACAGCTTCGCGCTCCTGCTGATGCGGCGAGTATAAACCAGGCGCTACACTCGAAGTGCTGCGCAGTTCAAACGAGTAGCATGGTTTCATTATGCTTTCAGTTTCGTTTGCCATTTGATGTTTCTCATATGCAACAGAAATGCAGCGCTTATGAGTTAAACAATGCGGCGGTCGCGCCAGTGCGACCGCACACAAAATTTAGTCGCACCGGCAGAAAAAATTATCACAAAATGTGCCTATTTGTTCGCACACTGGATCACTGTTCAGTACAGTATTTACTTATCCTCAGCTGTTCAAATCGCGGTAATCGAATACGGTTATAGTGATAATTAAAATATGAAACGGTAATACTAACCGTGGGGTATTTTATCACGATTTATCGTCAAACCGGCAATCGTTACATCCCTATCACGGTCTATGGGATTTTTGCAATTGAATTGTTCATTTTTTAAGTCCAGTTGCAAAAGTAACAGCCCATGTCTTTTCACAAGCTGTTATTTGTTCACAAGATATGGGCACCTCTAAAATTAAAGAATATAAAGTAATATTAATGAGATTAATTTTTCAAATACCTCCCACCCTTTTTGATATTGCATAAAGGATTTATGTATAACTTTAATAATAAAAAATATTTTAGGTATGTCTAATAGTTGTTGTTATAAGTGCATGATATAAATATGTGAATGCAACGTATTTATATTGTAGAAAGTTGTAGAAATATTTATGTACTCATGTATTGTCTTTACTTATTTATATATCGACAGCAGGCTGGACAATTTGTGCTGTTATTGATGAAGGTTTTTACGTGTTCTTAGCTTGCGTTGTCCTTTCATGTGTGTTTAAGGAGATTGTTCAGCAGCTCATAGACAACAGTACAACATTCAAGGACAAAACTGAATTTGCTCAAGAGAAATACATCAAGAAGAAAAAGAAAAAGTGAGTTTAAACCATTGTCATTACATATTTTAGCAATAACATGGAAAATATAACTCTTATAAGAAGTATTTGCTTTTATGTATGTAGGTACGAGAGTGACATAACAATCCTGAAACCCTCCACTCGACTCCTTGCCATGATGTACCACGGCAGAGAACCAGGGAAAATATGGCATGTGAACTTAAAGGAACACTTCAAGCATTTACTCATCCTCATGCAGTTTTAGAACCCATGAGTTACATGAAATAATTGCACCATTATTTATTTAGTGAAATATTTTTTTAAGTATAATCGTGTGTACACACACACACACTTATACTCTATTGTATATATTTGTGTCTATTTTAGTCACCTGCGGTACGACTCAATGGCTCAGATTTTGACTCTGGGTAACATCCACGCTGGCAGTAAAATCATTGTTTTTGAGACCTGTGCTGGACTTGTGTTGGGCTCGGTGATGGAGCGAATGGGAGGTAATCACACTTTACTTAAAGGGATCATTCACCCCAAAATGAAAATTTTGACATATTTACCCACCCTCAAGTTGCTCCAAACCTGTATGAGTTTCTTTCATCTGTTGAACTTAAAAAGCTGTTTTGAAGAATATGGGTTGGTGACTTCCATAGTATGACAAAAAACAGTGGAGACCATCAACTGTTTGGTTACTCGTATTTAGAAAATCTTGTATTAGTCAACGACTATTACACTGTGCTGTTGATCCAGATGTTTCTGTTTTTCAGGTTTTGGCTCAGTGATTCAGATGTATCCCGGTGGAGGCCCAACGAGAGCCGGCATGGAGAGCTTCGGCTTTCCGTCACACTTCCATGAGATGCTGCATGAGTTCCCTTTATGCAAAGTTAACGCTCTTCTGGCGGGAACCCTGGATCTGTCAGAGAAGGACGCAGATTCTGAGGCCAATAGCAGCAGGAACGGTCAATCTGAGTCCTCTCAAGAAACCTCAGGTGTGTCTGAGGAGAAGAGCTCAGAACCTCAGAGCATGGAGGTCAGCGTTGACCCGCAAGAAGAAATGAGGAGAGCGGAGAGAGAAAGACTGCGAGGACAGAAGGTTCGATTTTTCCCATGACTTTTATGTGCATATATCGCATCATGGTTGGGTGTTTCTGGAACTACTTGAATACTTACATAAAAAAAAAAAAATTATGATTATTGTTAAAAAATTATAATTTTTTAAAAATAGTTTTTGTCATGGAAACTGTCTTGGAAACTTTTTCCATGCCTACATCATTAAACCTGCTTTTGCTTTTATTGTCGTCTAAGGCCAAACCTTTATAAAATACCATTTTAAAATACTAAATATAATTGAAATAGTTCTAAATATTAATAATTACCTTTTATATAAAATTATATGATCATTCAAACAAAAAGCTAAAAAATATATATTTCATCAAAGACCTAAACTTTCCCTTATAAAATATGAATTTAATTTAAATGATCTAAATAATAATTATTACTTAAAAAATTGTTCATTTAAACAAAAAGCAAAAATTAACACCAACTATTTAAAAATGTATTACATTTGGTCCAAAACCAAAATGCCCTCTTTTAACATAATATAATTTAAATAATTCTAAATATTATTATTAAAAATTTTTTTTTATAATTTAGACAAAATCTAAATAAACACAAGCTATTTACAAATGCATTGTATTTGATCCAAGCCCAGAACTTTCCATTTTAAAATAGTATTATAATTTAAATAAATATAAATATTTTCTTTTAATAATTTAAACAAACAGCTGAATAAACAAACTAAATAACAAACAAACTAAATGTTTATTTTTTATTTTGTACCCAAATTACAACTGTTCCTCTGTTGTGATGTCATTTTCACAATGATCAAAAATGTTGTCCTTTTGATAGTTTTCAAAACTCGACATCGTTGCCAAGGAGACTAAAGATTAAACGAAGAGCAGCTTGAGGTGAAATGTGTGAAAAGGGATGTGTGAAGAAAACAGAACAAGCAAAAACTTTTTGTGTGATGCCTGTATTTACACTTCTGAACATTGTTAATGGGAAACTAGTCATGGTGGGAAAGGTGTCTTTTAAGAGTTTATTTTAAAATGTCAAACTTATTTAATTGGTCTTTCTAACCTTACAGGCTCAAGAGAAAAAGGTGAAGATGGAGGAGAAGAGGAAGAAGTTAGCTTCAGCTGCAGCTCTATTAGAGGGCAGAAATGCAGATGGGTATGTTTTGTGGTGTATAGCAAAAATATTATTTTTAACTCTATTGTCCAGCCCTAAATGCATTTAAAACTCATAAACATTTCAAATCTCTTGGTAGTCCATAGCATGATTAAGTGCACATTTTGTATATGATTTCAAAAGAGGAAAACATGCGACTGACTGTTCATGAAAGTGATGTATGGTGATATTGATGAGTCTTGACATGTCAAATTTTGTATTGATTTTTAAGCTGTTTTGTATGCAGTCTTCCAGTGATTCGCCTAGTTAATATGGGCAAGCTGATTGAAATGTTTGTTTCAGGTTGGTGATTGCTAGTCGCTTCCACCCCTGTCCTGTGTTAATGGGTCTGCTGAAGTTCATAGCTCCATCACGACCGTTCGTAGTGTACTGCCAGTACAGAGAGGTAAAACGGATTGCTTTAGCAAGTGTTGTTCAAGAGGCAGTTCTTCCAAACTTGTTATTTAGCAAAATGTCTAAACATGTATTTTGCATGAAGTAGATTTGGCCAGTTGTTGTCAAGTTCCCATAGTACCATAAAAGCAGGGTGTACCATCGCTTTAAAAAGATTTGTATATTCAGTTTGAGTTCAGTGCTTTCTGCAATATTTACTGTCTGATCTGGTTTGGACAGCCGCTGATCGAGTGCTACACAAAACTCAGGGAACAAGGAGGAGCAATCAGTCTCAGATTAACAGATTCCTGGCTCAGGCATTACCAGGTAATTCTCTACTTCATCCTGTACACAGACTGTTGTTTTTGCTCTAATGCCAGACTTTTTGTTATTAAAGGGGTCATATGATGCGATTTCAAGTTTTCCTTTCTCTTTGGAGTGTTACAAGCTGTTCGTGAATAGATAAGATCCCTAAAGCTGCAAAGACTAAAGTCTCAAACCCAAAGAGATATACTTTATAAAAGTTAAGACTCTGCCAGGCCCCCCTAAAACGGCTCGTTCTAACACGCCCCCACATATCTACCTCACTATGTGGGAATATTAGCATAATATTGCTAATTCCCACATATTCCCACATACTTTGCGCGCAAATGTGCACGCAAAGTAAGAAGGCGTGGTTTCAGTAACCGCAGTTAGTGTTGAAGCAGCCATGTCAGGGAGACGCTGTGTGTTTCTAGGCGAAAGCAAAAGCACTTTATTTGGCCTTCCGAAAGTAGATGCATTTAGGAATCTTTAAGATTACTTACAACAGAACAGCAATGCATTTTATGGACAACCGTTTCGTGAACCTAGGAGAGGAGGTCATTCTGACTTTGCTATGACAATCTGGCGCTTCTGAATCAGTGACTGTAAGTATGTTTTGTTACTAGTTTTAAGTATTTGCTATTGACTGTTCAAATGCGGAGTTTTGTAGAAAACGAAGCGTTTGAGGGAGGCGGTGCATAGAGGACTTACAATAATGTACAGTATTTGAATGTGTTTTTTGAACATTAAAGCATGTCAACATATTCTGTTACACCAAATACACAAAATAATGATCTTTAAAAAAGCATCATATGACCCCTTTAATCTTTTTTTGTTTACTCTACTTTTCAAAAGTTTGGGGTCAGTACATTTTTTTTTTTTTTTTTGTAGAAAGGAATTAATACTTTTATTCATCGAGGATGAATTCAATTGAGGCTGCAATACAATAAACTGTATTGAGGCACTAAGACTTTTACACTGTTCCAAAAAAAAAATTTTTTATCCGTTTAAATTGTTCTTTTGAACTTTATATTAATCTTGAAAAAATGTATGGCAAATATTAGGCAGCACAACCGTTTTAAACATTGATGTAATATTAATACTAAATGTTACTTGAGCAGCAAATCAGCATATTAGAATGATTTCTGAAGGATCGTGTGACACTGAAGACTGGAGTAATGAAGCTGTAAATTCAGCTTTGTATCACAGGAATAAATTACATTTTAAAATGTATTAAAATAGAAAACAGTTATTTAAAATTGTAATAATATTTCACAATATTGCTGTGTTTACTGTATTTTTGATCAAATAAATGAAGCCTTGGTAAGCATAAAACATTTAAAAAAAAATTTGAACGGTATTGTACATCAAGTTCCAAATATAAAAAATAGAAATGTATTTATTTAATTTGCTCAGTTATGCTAAAATTTGCATTAGCACGGTTATTTATGTGTAAACCCTTTTTGTTGTATTTCCAGCAAAAACAGATACATTTCGATGTAATTACTCTTATATTAGATGACTCGCGCTGTGAAATAAGATTTTGGTCTTACCACCCACCCCTAGAAGGCTTTGACTTCTTAATCACTTCTGTATCATTGTTTCAGGTGTTGCCCAACCGGACTCATCCAGTGCTGCTCATGAGTGGAGGTGGAGGGTATCTCCTGTCAGGAACCACGGTCGCTGCAGACGCTGCCAAAGCTAGGAATCAGCACAAATCAGAGGAGCCTGTTGCCAAGAGGCTGAAACTGGATGAGATTAGTTCTGCCTAGGCAATTAGTTTAGTTTGACTTATTTAAGTGAGAAGAAACCAAATCAGTGTTGGACTCACACATTCAGCCAGTGCTTTATTCTCTGTATGATTTGCACGACTTTATTATTCAGAGTCTGTTAGCTACTGTTTTTTGTTTCGTTTTGAAAAGTTTTGCATTTAAGAGCTACAGAAATGTTCTCATCCTTATTTATTTTTTATTTTTTTAGCAAGATGTGGAGGAAGGAAGACATGCTGCTTTTTCGGCATCCTCTGCACTTGGCGAATAACCAAGTTTTGCTTACAAAATGCATCATTGCACAATTAAACCGTATATTTATCTGTTTTAATCATTTTCAAAAGGTTTCCAGCATCAAAACACAAATGATAACTGCATTCATCAGCTTTGGTCCCATAATTACACATTTTATTAAATGCAAACAATCAAGTAAGCAGAGGTTCTGTTGAAGGTTATAAAGAACAACAGTAATTTTTCAACATACTGCGTTTTTTACAGTTGTAAAGTAGCATGCTCAAAAATGCGGTCAAATTTGCAGTCAATAGTACTTGGTCATTTTGTTTTTTTTATGTTATTTTAGAATGTAATAAAGAGAAAAATGATGCACATGATATTATCAAGCTTTTTTTCCCTTTTATAGACTGTCTTGCTTCTAAGACTCTCACATTAAATACTGATTTACACTAATAACAAGTATGATGCAGTTGTAATCGGGTACAACATATAATAATTCATTCTTCTAAAGCAGCCCAAGTAAGCACACATAAAGCGTATTGAAAATCAATTCAGGCAGCGAAAGATGATGATGTTTCAGCTGGTTCTAGGAATGATTAAGTTGTCTCTTTCATCTGTTGATCCACAGAGGCCAGTTTCTCAAGTTCCTTTAAATGAAAGAACAGGACAAGAATTAAATGCAGTACATACTTATGTTTCATAACTCTTTTAAGTGATGCTTAAAAACAATTGCCTTAATCAGTCCCCAGAGTTGTTTTGTGTTGTTTTTGCCGTTGTTGCAGTCTGGCATAAACTGGGTTGTTTCTTTATGATTGAAAGAAATGTGGTTGCTCTTGTCAATGAAATATTCTGTTTCCACATTCCCAGTAGGAAAGTTATATGGAAGTACTTTTAGTTATTCAATATCCCTGTCATGATGAGGAATTATGCTCTTAGCACATCCCTCTAAACCCTTAAGTAAATGCAATATTACTTCGTAGTTTGCAGGTATATCAGATAACTCAGATGTCCTTGTAATAGCACAACATTTGGCTTAAGTAGTCACCGGAGAGATTCTAGGAGGTTATTGCTGCTTTTTGGTGCAGCTAGAGTTGCATGGTCTAAAGAACTGTAACTCTCCTTTCAGTCTTCCCACGTCCTCTCTTAGTCACTCAACTTATCCATGTTGAAGTCTAGCAAGCAGAGATACTGAAAAGCTACTTCAAGCGGAAAATCTGGCCTTGTTTTTCAAGAGCTCCATGAAGCAAGTCTTGATTGTGTTAATGTTGTTCTTTGCTTCCAATACATCCCTGTCTAGTACTAAACGACTTAGGTGAGTGAATGCTTTCTTTATTCCCATTTGTAATTTAACATGTAGACTTTAGGGCTCAGTGGGTCCATTTGTTAAACTGGGATTGTGAAACCTAGTGCAGAGGTCTTCAACCCTGCTCCTGGAGTTCCACTGCTCTGCAGACTTTAGATCCAGACCTAATCAAATACACCTGAGGATTGCTTGAAAATCACAGGCGGGTGTGTTGTAGCAGGTTGGAAATAAGCTGTCCAAGACAGTGGGTCTCCAGGAGCAGGTTTGAAGACCTAGTGCATTGGTCCCCAAACCATTCCCAAAGTTTCCCTAACAGTGCACATTTTGAATATCTCTTATCTGACACAGCCGTCCAGTACCTGGTGTCTCCACGAACAAATTTCTGAGTTGAATCAGAATAGGTAGACGCCAAAAATGTGTGTGTTGTCAGACAAAATGTGCAAAAACTGTGTACTGTCACTTGTACAGATCAGACCATACCTCCTCTGGTGTGAGAAGCTTCTGTTGGGGGACACCCTTTTCCTCCTCGGGTGACTCCTCCTGAGTAAGTAGGCCTCTTTTGTACCGGAGAGTCTCGGCGAGGTCCTCTAGTTTATGGTAGGGGTGCTGGTCAGTACTTTCAGCCACATTATGGCCTCTTTTGTACCAGGCTGGATGGTAGTATCCTCTGTAAATCCATGGGGAACGCTTCTCATAGACATTACCTTTGTTAAGTAGACGTTCCTGTAACTCATTCTTCTTTTTGGTTAGGTACCTCAATGCAGCCTCCCTGTCCTGCTTCTCCTCTGCTGAACTCTGTTGCCCTTTCTTCAGCTCATTTTCTTTCTCTTGGCTGGTTAAAGGATGCCTCTTTTCATTAAGCTCATGGACAATTTCCTGTTTTTCCTCTTTAGTTGAATGGCGCTTGAAGGCGTTGTCTGTTGAGTCATGGAGACTGTGAGTCTTCTCTGAGATGGGTTCATTTTCATCCTCAAGCTCTATGGAGTCGCCACGCTTGTGATGAAGCTTCTTGTGATGATATCTGTGTGTGGGCTTCCAGATCCTTTTATCCATTTCCTCCCTCTCCTCTGAGACCTCATTCCTTTTTTCCAGGGGTCTTTCCTCATAATCCTCTTCAGATGAGTCACGTTTGTGGTGTTTCTTATGGTGGTATCTATGGGTGGGTTTCCAGTATCGCTTTGCGATATCCTCGTCTACCTCTTCTGATTCTTCAGATCTCTTTTCCTGAGAGCCTAAGTCCTCATTAAGTTGCTCATTCAGCAAGTGTTCGTTTGGCTCAGAGTGCCCACCATCCCAATGACTCCTTTTTTGGCTGTAGCTTGGGAAGTCTTCTTGACTTCTATCATAGTCTGGTTCTTCAAAATCCTCATTCTCATTGCGTTTGTGGTGCTTTTTCTTGTGGTGGTATCTATGTGATGGCTTCCAGATCCGCTTCTCTCTTTCCTCACTCTCCTCATCCTCTTCTTCTCCATCCCCATGGTTTCTTTTGTGGGTGTAACTTGGGAAATCTTCTTGGCTTCTATCATAGTCTGGCTCTTCACGTTTTTCTCTGCTGGTCTGAAGACGACTCCTTTTATATTCATATAGAGGGAATTCCTCTTGGCTGCGCTCCTCATCGGGATTATCACGCTTGTAAAGGACGGAAAAATGTCTTTTTTGAGGAAATTCCTCTTGGCTTCTCTCATCATCAGGATCTTCTCTTTTATGCTTGTTGCCTCTTTTATAGAAACTTGG
This sequence comes from Sinocyclocheilus grahami, assembly GCF_001515645.1. NCBI lineage: Eukaryota > Metazoa > Chordata > Actinopteri > Cypriniformes > Cyprinidae > Sinocyclocheilus > Sinocyclocheilus grahami. The sequence continues at coordinate 2,281,987 of NW_015505456.1, read as the reverse complement.
GAACTCTTCCTGACTTCGTTCATCGTCCAGTTCATCACGTTTTTCTTTGATTCGTCTTTTCATAAAACTTGGGAACTCTTCCTGGCTACGTTCATCGTCCATTTCCTCACGCCTGTCTTTGATTCTTCTTTTAACAAAACTTGGGAACTCTTCCTGGCTACGTTCGTCATCCAGCTCCTCGCGCTTGTCAGCTTTGAGAAGATCCTCTATGAGTTCCTCCTCCTTAATTTTAGACTCTTCTCTTGGTTTTTTAAGTTCCTCTTGAGCCGGTTTTAGAGTGTCTTCCTCCTTTTTCCCAACTGAGGAATGACCTGATCCTAAATTCATGGAGCGATAAATATGGGCACAAAAAATGCACATGCAAATGACTTGTAACTAATTTTCACTCCATTGCTTATACACTGCATTAATACATCCAATTATTATTCCACAGTCTTAGAGTGAAACCACTGACCCATAACAGTCTCATCCACCAAGCACGATGTACTGAGATTAGAAACTTCATGTGACGATAATGTAGTATGACTGTTCTCACGTTATATGTCCAAATTAGAGTGTCTTCCTCCTTTTTCCCAACTGAGGAATGACCTGATCCTAAATTCATGGAGAGATAAATATGGGCACAAAAAATGCACATGCAAATGACTTGTAACTAATTTTCACTCCATTGCTTATACACTGCATTAATACATCCAATTATTATTCCACAGTCTTCGAGTGAAACCACTGACCCATAACAGTCTCATCCACCAAGCACGATGTACTGAGATTAGAAACTGCATGTGACGATAATGTAGTATGACTGTTCTCACGTTATATGTCCAAATGATAAATTTAATGGATTTAGATGTAAGATCAAACATGAGTTATGCTAGAAATAACCTGGATAAGAATTCTCCATTTGACTTCACTTGCTAATAAATCAAATGTTCGCCTCAATAACACAATAAAGCAACACAGTGTGAAAGTGCAAATTAACGTACCTGGTGTAAGGATGTTTTTGCATTCTGGATGCAGTGGAGTATCATCGGTCTTATACAGCGCCTTTGAAAGGATGTGAACTAAACACTGGATAAGCTGAAATTAAAGTATGTACTTTAACCAAAAGGAGTAGAACGATAAATGCATTGTTTGTTTGTTTTATAGACATAGAAGCTACAGCATACCAGGTCCTCTCTTTGGCTGTCCTGCTCAACTGGTATGGACCCTCCAGCTGGGATAGTAAAAGCCTTGAATTATATTTGTGCAAATCGCAATGCGAAAGCTTATTCATCTCAATATCACCAATTATCCGTACGTTTTACTCGTGCAAAAACCGCTTAAAGAAAATTTCCATCGTGATCTACTATTTGTTCCGCAGCAAACTGTCTTGTCGCTGACCATGGTGCTGAAATGATTTATTCAATGATTCTTTGTTGTACACTTACCTGCAGCGAAGAAAACAACCAAGCAGACTAAAGCGGCAAACTTCATGATGCGCACAGATGTTTTCTGCTCTTGATGTTATCCGAAACGGCTTTTGTCTTTGCAGTCTCAAGCAGCAGAGAGGAGCTCCGTTCCGCGTGCTGCAGCTCGGCGCGCGCGCTGCGTCTGTTTTGAGCTCGCTGTGGGACACGCAGGGGTCTGAGCTCGTGAGTTGCTTACGTCACGACTAAAGTGAAGCCTTAATGAGACCCCACCACCCCCACTTTAATGAAATTTTCTAATCTTCCACTCTAGCCTATGTATGGCGTTGAAAAGTAGGCTGTCATGTCGGTGCATTTATTTATATTTTTTGATTCCTATTCAGCTGTGTCATGCAGCCCAGGAGTTTTATGTGTTGAGTTACATGAAACGGTATAGAGTAGGCTATATAAGTGTGCAAACTAATCCTGGTCTTCCTTATATATTTTGTGACTTATTTTATAAACCATATATGTGACCTTCCAGTCATTTGTGATACATTTCAGGCCAGTGATCTTGTGTATTTAGTCACAAGAAAAAATATAATACCAACAACTCAATAAGAATTCATTAAATCTCTGCGAGATCCTGCAGTGCAATATTATTCATTTAATTAATTGTTTATCGTATCTGAATAATGCTCATTGTAAATGATCGTACATAATAATAAACAATCTCACTTGAAATCGGACAGAATGTTGTGCAACTCTTAGACGCCCACTTCATTCATGGATGGTGTGTGTCATGAGGGAATTGTGAAAATGCAAACTAATGTTTGGTACAGGTGCTCTGAGTTTCAGCAGAAGGATGCTGTAGTTGCTGAGGTAACAGGACCGTCACGGGGCAGTCAGAGTTGATCAGAGATGCAGAATGTTAAAAAAAGAAGCAGCTTTGATTTATCATCCACACAAGCAGACCAGAAGGATAGGTAATTTGCCATTACATTTTCATGTGAGACAATTCAATTAAGTAACTGACAGCAGGTGTAATTATATTGTAACGCTAAGAAATGCACATCTCGGTCTTCTACTTCCTCCAAAAGTGATATTTCAAGGTACAACTTACATTTAAATAAAATGTCTAATTGGTTTTCGAGTAATATTTTGTAACCTATGATAATTTTAAACATTTAGCTGTACTTTAAAAGTTACATGTTTTATATTGTTTTTAGCCTAATTTTGTAGTTCTAAAATGTTTTATCAGTGTAACTGTATGTTTATTAAAAATGTTTTCCATAGCATCTCTTAGTGTTTACATAGTTTATCTTTCATTTTCTTAATGTTTCTTTAGGATGTTTTGTGTTGACTAACATTAGTTTGAACAAAATATAAGTATTCACCTTAAGAGTTTAGTCATTCACATTTATTACAGTACATCTGTAATTATTAAGTGTTGGTGACAGACAGTGTTGGGGGTAATATATCGCAAATTATGTAATCAGATTACTTTTTTCAAGTAACTAGTAAAGTAACGCATTACTTTTTAATTTACAAGAGAATATCTGAGTTACTTTTTCAGATAAGTAACGCAAGTTACTTTTTTTTCAATGTATTAATTGGCAGCTCTCCTGTGTCCATGTTGAGAGAAATCAGAAGATGTTACTGTAGTTCTAAAATAAATATGAATATGCATTAATTAATCTCACTCACACAAAAAAAAACACACAGATTCAGTATTCCTCAAAATGAATAAAAATAATGCAACTCAGAATATGCAATAATTAAATGTTAAACAACACAAATATGCTTTATGTATTTATTCCCATTCTATTAACCAAAGTCTTTGCTTCTGACCTTCGATGATCCAGTTCAACCGTACTAATAAGCACAAATTACTCTAGATGAACATTTGTGTCTTTGTTTATTGCTGAAGTGTGTTGAAATTTCTTCTTCTGCATTCTACGGACGTAAACTTACTTTCCCTTCAGCCTGAGGCTTATTCATTTCACTTTTGGTGTGAAAAGGCTTTTATTTTTTGCCAAAATAGAACTTTTTTATTTTAAAAACAAACAAGCAAGCCCTGTCCAGATTTTAAAAGTAGCGCAAAAGTAACGTAACATTACTTTCCATAAAAAATTAACTAAGTAACGTAATTAGTTACTTTTTTATGGAGTAATGCAATATTGTAATGCATTACTTTTAAAAGTAACTTTCCCCAACACTGGTGACAGATATGTCACAGAAGTGACTGCTAATATAAGATGTATATAATTGCAGATGTTTAAACAAAACATTTTCTTAATAATCAAAAACTTTAAAGTATTTCTTATGACAACTCAACTTGCTGTTCGGCATTGCACCTGACATATGAGATATCTGACTGAGCTATGATACTATCAGGCTGACTCTGAGAAGCATTGATAAATGTCTTTTCATTAAAGACAGCATAATGAGTCTCATGAATAAATAAGTGATAATTACATAGCCCTGTCTCAACATACTAGTGGATTTCAACATGCATTATTGTTTTGTGTTATAAACCGGAACACGAAGCAAGTAATATCTGGAGCATCCCAGTATTTATCATATTTATTGTCATCTCTCTCCCTCCCCGGGGAAATCCGGACCTCTGGCACGCTTAGAAAACGAAAACACAACATATCCATCATGCTTGTGAAGCTCGAATGCAATGAATTATACAGACATCTTTCCTCTAAAGCCGAAATCCCTGCTCATAATTTATTCAGTCAAAAAAGAGTGAAGCTTTTGGAGTCATCGCTGTGCACATAGACACGATAAACAGGGAGCATAAAATGCAGGGTGCAAAGTGTAGGCTACCTAGTGCATACTAGCTAATTTACTAATTGAGTTGAGCTCAGATGCGGCTTTAATCAAAGACATCTGCATGCAGAAACAAAAGCAGTGGCCGAGAGAAGATTCTTGGCTTTGATCTTCTTCCTTTTTTATTTTTTTGGATCCTCGGCATCATAAAACGAGCTATATTGCTGAATTTTTATTCGCTATAGTCTGTGGTCCGAGGCTGGGTGGTAGTATATTGTGTGACAGCTTCCTCATGAAACTCCAAAGCGCTTTGTCAGCATATATGTCAGATATTATATATATATGTCACAGTCTATAAAATAATGTGGCACAGAAGAAGCTCCTATTTTCTCCTAAATAAATACGGCGTATAAAAAATATTGTACATACAGTGGGGCAAAAAAGTATTTAGTCAGCCACCAATTGTGCAAGTTCTCCCACTTAAAAAGATGAGAGAGGCCTGTAATTTTCATCATAGGTATACCTCAACTATGAGAGACAAAATGAGAAAAAAAAATCCAGAAAATCACATTGTAGGATTGTTAAAGAATTAATTGGTAAATTCCTCGGTAAAATAAGTATTTGGTCACCTACAAACAAGCAAGATTTCTGGCTCTCACAGACCTGTAACTTCTTATTTAAGAGGCTCCTCTGTCCTCCACACGTTACCTGTATTAATGGCATCTGTTTGAACTCATTATCAGTATAAAAGACATTCATATACTAAAATGCTATATGACCATTAATTCGTTTTTGTATGTAGTTTTGTGTGTTTTTGAGACTGTGGCGCCCATACAGTTAAGTGAGTGGCATTTCAGCTGTACACGTGCATTTGTTGCTGCCATAAGCTCACCAAACTTACATTCTTCCAGAACAGACGTTTGGCAAAGAAACAGAAGCCATTCACCTCATTAGAATTCAGTGTACCATTAGAATTATTTTAAAACTCATATTTCAATACATACAGTTTCTTAAAATGAGGATTTGATCACAAACTGCTTCAGATCTGATACATGCAAAAGATATAATACTGTATTCGTTTGTTTGAACTCCTTTAAGATTTAAGAACTGCCACAGGTAAGAGTTATTCATTGATTTACAATATCAAATAGTAGCCTATATTTCATATGCCAACATGGCACCCTCAGGCTTTATTTATATTTGACACACAGATCATTTTCTTCTTGTGAGTCTCTGGTCTGCATCAGACGGATATCCAACAAACAAAACAGGGAGAAATTAGGTCAAAGAAACCGTGACCACAACAGGTCTTTGAGCAGGTTTAGGGAGTTCAGGTGTTTTTATAGGGTATATGGTGCAAAAAAAATAAAATAGACCCGCGTGCATTCTGTTCTAGTACAAGCACCGCTGCAGGTGTGAAAGCACTGCTCTTTTATGCATTCACCGATGAGAAGCTGCTGCAACCTGCTCTGTGATCATCTGGGACTGAATAATCTCTTGTCCCATAACACACAAATATAGCATCCTTTTAACATAGATCAGGACCTCAGCAGATATCCCTGCCAGACAAAACCCTGATGTATTTTATTAAAAGCATCCAAATATAGATTTAAACAGCAATCAATGACTACACCTTTCAGAGCTGATTTGGACTTTTCTTAATGTAAGAGTATATATCATTTTCAATGTTTTGAAAGAAGTGTATACTAATGCTTACCTAGGCTGCCTTTATTTTATCAAGAATATAGTAAAACAATTATATATATAAAATATTATTGCAACTTAAAATACCTGTTTGAATGTATTTTAAAATGTGATCAAAGCTGAATTTTCAGCATCATTACTCCAGTCTTCAGTGTCACATGGTCCTTCAGAAATCATAATAATAATATGCCGATTTGCTGCTCAAGAAACATTTCTGATTATTATCAATGTTGAAAACCGTTGTGCTGCTTAATATTTTTGTGGAAACCAAGTCACGTTTTCTATGACGAATAGAAAGTTCAAAAGAACAGCATTCATTTTAAATATATTTTTTGTTTAACAATGTTCAAGTCTTTACTGTCATGTTTGATCAATTTAATGCATTCTTGCTGAAAAAAAAAAGTTTACAGTAGTATTTCAATTAGGCTGATCATGCAGGCAATTGTGTGCATTTATTAATGTACCACAGCATCTGATCTGAGAAATGCATACAGTAAGCAGATATACAATGGCAAAGTGAGACAGGCAGGTGCCGAGAAAGATTGCAAACATCTGCACTTTTCCAGCCTTGAGTCCTGTTCTCATTATAAAAGCCCCTGGGAGGAATATGTGTGAGAGTTGAAGCATTCAGACAGACTAGATAATGCCGACTACAATAGAGAAACTGAAGTAGACAGTAGAATTGCTCAGTAGAGAAGTTATTCTCCCTTTATTCACTGAAATCGCTTTATATTTTATCTAAGATGCATGCAGCAGTTTCTTTCACAGCAAACTTACTTTGGTGCAGTACATGAACATCCAGAGAGAAACACTCGAGCTAAGTGTAATAGTATGCGGAGGGTTTATTAAATAGAAATGTTGACACTTGACACTTGGGAACAAAAGGTCATTCATTGTAAGTGGGAAAATTACAATATAGAGAGTTTTTCATTAAGAAGAAACTCCTTATCTTAGAAAAAGATGCAGTTATGGATCCAGTCATATCCAGAGGGGAAAATAAATGCTGCCAAAATAAATCAATTATATATACAGAATATATACAGTATCTCACAGAAGTGAGTACACCCCTCACATTTTTGTAAATATTTTATTATATGTTTTCATGTGACAACACTGAAGAAATGACACTTTGCTACAATGTGAGTGTACAGCTTGTATAACAGTGTAAATTTGCTGTTCCCTCAAAATAACTCAACACACAGCCATTAATGTCTTGGTGTACTCACTTCTGTGAGATACTGTATATAAATATATATACTCACACACACACACACACACACACACACACAATATTTGTATCTGTATATATGCCACAATATATATACCAAGATCTAAATTGTACTGTCAGAATATCCAGAAATCTTTAAAAAGTCTTTATAGGTCAGTATCTTGTAGTTTTACTTTTTCAGCAGAGATGGCAAAGTGGCAATCCATCATTAAAATTTAATTCTTGATATTTTTATTCAGGTATTAGATTATTATGCACAGCAGGCAGGATGTTACCAGCAAATTGACAATGCAATTTTTCGCCATAATAAGTGCAATAAACTACTTTATGCGGCAAAATGCTAAATATCTTTGCTTAACTTCTTTCAGCTGATTTTCTATATTTGTAATATCCATGTATATAATCAACACATAAATATGTGAATAACATTTTTATAAGGAAAACTCTAATATGAAATACTTTGAATTGTTTTTTTTATATATATATTTCTGTGTTCATTGTCATTTTAGTTAGTTCTAATAATATTGCAGTGTGCTTTTATCATTTTTATATTAAAACATTTCTATACAGTGTTTTAGTTATTTTAGTACATCGAGTTTATCTAAATGAGAATGTGAAATGTTGCCTGGACAACTAGCTGAAGTACAGTGAGGTTTTTTTATACCAGATTTTATTTTAGTTCATGTTTATATATTTTTTTAACCATTTTTCAATGGTTTTAGTTTTACTATAATAACCCTGATGTAAACCAGTAGATTTGGTCACACTGGAAATCATCAAACATGCAGCAACAGAAACAGTTGCAATACATTCTGCAGAACCATGTGAGAATAACTGTATTTTACAGAGAATTCATAATCTCAGCCTCGAGTCTTTCAGATAATCTGATGGATTAAGGACTCGAGGGAGAGGGTGATGAAATGAGAGATTCTGATAAGCAGCATCTGCCTTACAAGACAATATCAGCCAATTAAGTGACATAATCCAATCCTTCCAAAAGTTTCCACATCAAAGATGACCTGCTGATCCCCTTTAATTCATCAATTACCCTCCGAAGTCACGCTTATCAGCTGATCGCAGCCCCGGTGCCCTATCTGAAATCGATCAGACATCACTGATTACCTCTGCAGTCCTGATCCAGATGAGAACTCGCAGTGGCAGAGGTGTTTAACTGAGATCTGACATTTGAACACTGTGCACCAGACTGATCCCTCATGTCTCCAGGTTACGGATGTGATCTCCCATTTGGATAATATGATCTAAGGAGGTTATAAACATCAGCCTGGTGTTCCAGCATGACCTGCGGCATTCACTGCTGTGTGAAACTAAATGAAGAGAAAAGTATATGTTAGACCTGAAGAGATCTACTAATCTAAAGGCCTTTGCGATGTTAAATTGTGAAGATCTTGAGTTTTAGCTAAAGGGCGTGTCCGTTGTGGCCTGACAAATTTACATTTTTTGCTTTGGAAAAAGTTGTAACTCAGCCATACAATGTCCGTTCTGCCCCAAACTTCACAGGTTTGATAAGAGTCCTGGCCTGAACACATCTAAAGACCAATATTCCATTATAATCATAGCGCGACCTGCTGGCAACCAGTGTTGTGGGTAACGCATTACAAGTAACATGAGTTACGTAATCAGATTACTTTTTTCAAGTAACTAGTAAAGTAACGCATTACTTTTTTAATTTACAAGAGAATATCTGAGTTACTTTTTCAAATAAGTAATGCAAGTTACTTTTTTTTCTCCAATTTATTGATTGGCAGCTCTCCTGTCCCCATGTTGAGAGAAATCAGATGTTACTGTAGCTCTAAAATAAATATGAATATGCATTAATTCATCTCACTAACAAAAAAAACCAAAACAGATTCAGTATTCCTCAAAATGAATAAAAATAATGCAACTCAGAATATGACGCAAACCTGCAATAATTAAATGTTAAACAACACAAATATGCTTTATGTATTTAATTCCATTCTATTAACCAATGTCTTTGCTTCTGACCTTCGATGATCCAGTTCAACTGTACTAATAAGTAAAAATTACTCTAGACAATCATTTGTGCATCTTTTTTTATTGCTGAAGTGTGTTGAAATGTCTTCTTCTGCATTCTACTGTATGAATGTAAATGGACTTTCCCTTCAGCCTGAGGCTTATTCATTTCACTTTTGGTGTGAAAAGGCTTTTATATTTGCCAAAAATATAACTTTTTTATTTTAAAAACAAACAAGCAAGCCCTGTCCAACGCAAAAGTAACGTAACGCATTACTTTCCATATTTCCATAAAAATTAGTTACTTTTTTATGGAGTAACGCAAAAAAGTTTGGCACATATAAATTAATTTGACATATTTATATATTTATATTTAAATGCTTATTATTATTATTATTAGCATTATTATTATAAAGTTACAAAGGTGCTGTATAACCGCAATGACCCAGGAAAGAAACTTGGCCGTTCAACTTTAGTCTCGTGAAACAGAGCAAAATTAAGATTGAAACGAGCCCTCTGGCTTGTCCTTGTTATTCAATTACATGAATACCAGTCTAATTCTAATTCAGTGAACAGTCTACATCAGTTAATCTTAAAAATGCCAATGGGAGCATTCAGAGTGAATCACACCACTTGTTCATGTAAATGAATGTGAGCTGCATTTAATCACATCTCTCATTTTCTGATTTCGATAGCTTTTCGCATTGTGGTTATTCTTTGTGTGTGTGACCTACGACAAAAAAGTGCAAGGGACGAACAAAGTGAGCATGTTTCTGTTGTTGTGTTATTCTGTGTATGTTTGGACATCCAGTTGCGTTTATTTGTTTGCATGCATAGTTTGAAGCCTCCTCTGCTTGCCCCTCTCAAAATAATTGAAATGTGAAGGTCACATATAAAGGTTTGCCATCAACGTCTAGTATCTGATGTGCAAATGAAGCAAACCGCATGCAGCCCTGACGTGCAAATGGCCTCTGAGTGATGTCAGATCCATTATAATGGCATCTGATCTACATTAAAACACTTATGCTGTTGTTCACACTGGCAGCGTCTCTCTTTATTATTGATGGTGACATTATGCATGGCAGGCCATCTGCTGGATCTATACAAATTGAGTTTGATTAAGGGTTATAAAGTAAGTAATTTGACTTTTTTTTACATAAAGGGCAAGAAAACACACACACACACACACACA
>NW_015505456.1:2260405-2269822 GCF_001515645.1 Sinocyclocheilus grahami | reverse complement strand
AAAACACAGATTCAGTATTCCTCAAAATGAATAAAAATAATGCAACTCAGAATATGACGCAAACCTGCAATAATTAAATGTTAAACAACACAAATATGCTTTATGTGTTTAATCCCATTCTATTAACCAATGTCTTTGCTTCTGACCTTCGATGATCCAGTTCAACCGTACTAATAAGTAAAAATTACTCTAGACAATCATTTGTGCATCTTTTTTTATTGCTGAAGTGTGTTGAAATGTCTTCTTCTGCATTCTACTGTATGAATGTAAATGGACTTTCCCTTCAGCCTGAGGCTTATTCATTTCACTTTTGGTGTGAAAAGGCTTTTATATTTGCCAAAAATATAACTTTTTTATTTTAAAAACAAACAAGCAAGCCCTGTCCAACGCAAAAGTAACGTAACGCATTACTTTCCATAAAAGTAATGTAATTAGTTACTTTTTTATGGAGTAACGCAAAAAAGTTTGGCACATATAAATTAATTTGACATATTTATATTTTTTACAATAAATGCTTATTATTATTATTATTAGCATTATTATTATAAAGTTACAAAGGTGCTGTATAACCCGCAAAAGTAACGTAACGCATTACTTTCCATAAAAGTAATGTAATTAGTTACTTTTTTATGGAGTAACGCAAAAAAGTTTGGCACATATAAATTAATTTGACATATTTATATTTTTTACAATAAATGCTTATTATTATTATTATTAGCATTATTATTATAAAGTTACAAAGGTGCTGTATAACCGCAATGACCCAGGAAAGAAACTTGGCCGTTCAACTTTAGTCTCGTGAAACAGAGCAAAATTAAGATTGAAACGAGCCCTCTGGCTTGTCCTTGTTATTCAATTACATGAATACCAGTCTAATTCTAATTCAGTGAACAGTCTACATCAGTTAATCTTAAAAATGCCAATGGGAGCATTCAGAGTGAATCACACCACTTGTTCATGTAAATGAATGTGAGCTGCATTTAATCACATCTCTCATTTTCTGATTTTGATAGCTTTTCGCATTGTGGTTATTCTTTGTGTGTGTGACCTACGACAAAAAAGTGCAAGGGACGAACAAAGTGAGCATGTTTCTGTTGTTGTGTTATTCTGTGTATGTTTGGACATCCAGTTGCGTTTATTTGTTTGCATGCATAGTTTGAAGCCTCCTCTGCTTGCCCCTCTCAAAATAATTGAAATGTGAAGGTCACATATAAAGGTTTGCCATCAACGTCTAGTATCTGATGTGCAAATGAAGCAAACCGCATGCAGCCCTGACGTGCAAATGGCCTCTGAGTGATGTCAGATCCATTATAATGGCATCTGATCTACATTAAAACACTTATGCTGTTGTTCACACTGGCAGCGTCTCTCTTTATTATTGATGGTGACATTATGCATGGCAGGCCATCTGCTGGATCTATACAAATTGAGTTTGATTAAGGGTTATAAAGTAAGTAATTTGACTTTTTTTTACATAAAGGGCAAGAAAACACACACACACACACACACATATATATATATATATATATGTATATATATATATACTGTATATGCATGTTTATATTTTTATCATATCATAAAAGTCTATTATACCCTATATAGTGATATTATTATTGTTGTTTTTATCCAATAATTTAAAGTTTATCATAGTTGGAGGTTGGAGTTGATCAAACATGGAGAACTGCTTTAATAGCAATAATTTGTGGAGAAGTGGGATATAAAATGTCAATCCAAAAGACTTTTAACTGTGTCAGCTTCTACTTCTACTTTTTGCAGAATTGAATATCTTTCTAAATTTGGTGGTTCGCAAAATGTGGATCTGTGCATTTCTCTGCAAAAATACAAAAGAGCAAATCAGCTTTATTAGAATTGCTTAAAATGGTTGTTGTTCCTGTTATGTACAACACTCTCAATGTTGGTGAAGAAACCACAAAAGAGACAACTTTTTAAAACTAGTAGTCTGCTAACGGGATAGGACTTTTAGGGCCGAGGTGTGGCAGATCAAACACTTTTTTTCTGAAAAGTTCAGGTGGTTTTCAGCTCTTCTTACAGGGACGGCTCAAGTGAATGCTGATGCCTTGAGTTCATCTTCACAGTATCTGCTCAAACTGCTATGAAACTCCACTGAACTCTGAATACATTAGAGGTACTTTGGTTTAAAGGCTACAAACCATGATCCTTCATCTTCACACTCACCATCTCTAGGAAAAAGATGAATGAATGTTGCAAACGTATGCATAAATGGATAGGCTACACTGCAGCATATGAATTGAGTTCCATATACCCATCGCTCCACTAGGTGAAGCTGTTCCTTCCAAAATCTGAAATCTTTTATATATGATTTCAACTTTTTCATTATACTAGAACCACAACCACCTCTTAGAAACGTGTAAATATAGTTTATGTTCACCAAGACTGCAAATATTTGATGGGAAAATACAGTATAATATTGTGAAATATTATTGCAATTTAAAATAACTGTTGCATATTTTAATATATTTTAAAATGTAATTTATCCCTGGGATGAAAAGCTGAATTCAGCATCATTACTGCAGTCTTTAGTGTCACTTTTAAGCAACTGAATGCATCCTTGCTGAATAAAAGTATTCATATCTTTAAAATAAAATCTTACTGACCCCAATCTTTTGAAAGGTATAGTGCAGGGGTGCCCAAACTCGGTCTTGGAGGGCCGATGTCCTGCAGAGTTTAGATCCAACCCCAATTAAACACACCTGAAGCAGCTAATCAAGCTCTTACTAGGCATACTAGAAACTTACAGACAGGTGTTTTGGAGCTGGTTGGAGTTAAACTCTGCAGAACACCGGCCCTCCAGGACCGAGTTTGGACACCCCTGGATAGTGTATGTAACACAAAGTATTTCTATTTCTTGAAAAATATGAACACCCACCAGATTTAACTACTTGCAATTGAATTGCCCATAATTACTTAAATAAGAGACAGATCTTGCACTGGTTAAAATAGAAAACTATAAAAAATAATAATAAAATGTTAATGTGTGAAAAAGAGTTATTATATAAATGGATACAAATCCAATTAAATTTTTAAAAACAAAACAACACAATTTAAATGATAGTTTTAATAGTTCAAATTGAAAGAGAAAGAAATATTTAATAATATGTTGCGATTCTTCATATTACTTTTTGAATAGAGGCAAAATATATATATATACATGTAATTCTGTGAAAGTTTCTTTGTATTAAAAGTTTTAACAATGTCTCCGTTATCGTTTCATCTGCTCTTTCTACCCTTTTCAATTTCACACGTATACTATTCTGTAAAAGTTTCTTGGTATTAAAAGGCTTATTCAGACAGAAAACCCCCTTAATCACATTTTCCAGCATATTTCCAAAAGAAGTCTTGAAACGTTGAAAAGTAGAACTCAGCGTTCTTTATCGCACATGAAAGTTGTCCAGAGTTCTCACTACTTCTCTATAGTTTTAATAGTTCAAATTGAAAGAGAAAGAAATATTTAATAATATGTTGCGATTCTTCATATTACTTTTTGAATAGAGGCAAAAAATATATATATATACATGTAATTCTGTGAAAGTTTCTTTGTATTAAAAGTTTTAACAATGTCTCCGTTATCGTTTCATCTGCTCTTTCTACCCTTTTCAATTTCACACGTATACTATTCTGTAAAAGTTTCTTGGTATTAAAAGGCTTATTCAGACAGAAAACCCCCTTAATCACATTTTCCAGCATATTTCCAAAAGAAGTCTTGAAACGTTGAAAAGTAGAACTCAGCGTTCTTTATCGCACATGAAAGTTGTCCAGAGTTCTCACTACTTCTCCTTTCTTGAAAATACATGCATGAAAATAACCAAGAAAAACATAATTTGTACTAATTGCATTCTGAAAAGCTAATTATTTTCTTTTGTATGCGTTTGGGGGTGGAATTGGCACTGTACTAATTCACCATTTAAATCCGGTTCTAGGCACACACTTTATTCTTTATCTGTCTATTTTCTCATTCACAGGGCAAATAGTGGGAGGGTGAAAACATAGTAAAGGAGAGAAAGAGACTGACTCATTAAATATTTATAATCCTGCGGTCTCATCCGTTCAGTTGTGCTAGTACCCAGCATTCACCATTTTGGGAGCAATAGCCCTCTTTTCAAAAGACCAATTGTATTTTACCATTCAATGGCTCACGCAGGAACAGGAAGAGCTACCGGGGCCAGCAAACATCCATCATAAAGAAATCAAGGACACAGCAAAAGTAATTTATGACTGAAGAAATTGTTTATCTTTGCATTGCACAAATTCATGTCATGCTGTTCTGAACTTTCTCACTCTATCACTGTTTTCCTATAAACTTTTTCTTAAACATGCATACGTGCCCGACTGACCTTTGTTGTGCAACACAGAGTTCCAGACTGTGTTCTGTCCTGCTGAGGCACGTCATTACGCAACCAGTTCTGCTGAAAGACGAGCCACTGGAAAAATCAATGTCTCCGTTATCCTCATTTTACAGGTTACAAAGTTCATCTGACCTTTCTAACGTTTTCAATTTCACACACACATATACTATTAAATTTTAATATCACTTGCCTTGTTTCTTTGAGTACATGAACTTTATCTGCTTCATTTATTTATTAGTTCACCAGCTATGGAATTAATTAGTCTTAAAATATGGAAACACTGTGAGGTGACCTCTGACCTGAGCTATAGAAGTATCAGTGCTTTCAAGTTTAATGAAAACCCCCTTAATCACATTTTCCAGCATATTTCCAAAAGAAGTCTTGAAACGTTGAAAAGTAGAACTCAGCGTTCTTTATCGCACATGAAAGTTGTCCAGAGTTCTCACTACTTCTCCTTTCTTGAAAATACATGCATGAAAATGAGATAACCAAGAAAAACCAAGAAAAACATCATTTGTACTAATTGCATTCTGAAAAGCTAATTATTTTCTTTTGTATGCGTTTGGGGGTGGAATTGGCACTGTACTAATTCACCATTTAAATCCGGTTCTAGGCACACACTTTATTCATTATCTGTCTATTTTCTCATTCACAGGGCAAATAGTGGGAGGGTGAAAACATAGTAAAGGAGAGAAAGAGACTGACTCATTAAATATTTATAATCCTGCGGTCTCATCCGTTCAGTTGTGCTAGTACCCAGCATTCACCATTTTGGGAGCAATAGCCCTCTTTTCAAAAGACCAATTGTATTTTACCATTCAATGGCTCACGCAGGAACAGGAAGAGCTACCGGGGCCAGCAAACATCCATCATAAAGAAATCAAGGACACAGCAAAAGTAATTTATGACTGAAGAAATTGTTTATCTTTGCATTGCACAAATTCATGTCATGCTGTTCTGAACTTTCTCACTCTATCACTGTTTTCCTATAAACTTTTTCTTAAACATGCATACGTGCCCGACTGACCTTTGTTGTGCAACACAGAGTTCCAGACTGTGTTCTGTCCTGCTGAGGCACGTCATTACGCAACCAGTTCTGCTGAAAGACGAGCCACTGGAAAAATCAATGTCTCCGTTATCCTCATTTTACAGGTTACAAAGTTCATCTGACCTTTCTAACGTTTTCAATTTCACACACACATATACTATTAAATTTTAATATCACTTGCCTTGTTTCTTTGAGTACATGAACTTTATCTGCTTCATTTATTTATTAGTTCACCAGCTATGGAATTAATTAGTCTTAAAATATGGAAACACTGTGAGGTGACCTCTGACCTGAGCTATAGAAGTATCAGTGCTTTCAAGTTTAATGGCCATGCACCCAATTGGATGGCAGTGAATTTATTTTCCTGCAAGGATACTCTCAATATAAAAATACTATAGCAGTAACACTGTATTATAACTCGCATTAATATAATTAACAAGCAGAGCCTACCATCCTTAAAATCGCGGATCTAGACTTGTCATGAGGTAAAAATAAAAAAAATGGCTGTTTATTAATTTATTTAAAGGGGTCCTATTATGCTATTTCACTTTTTTCAACTTTAGTTAGTCTGTAATGTTGCTGTTTGAGCATAAAAAAGATCTGCAAAGTTACAAAGCTCAAAGTCCACTTCAAAAGGAGATATTTTAGCAGTCGGCTATGGTAAGGGGCGTGACATTTCCCGACCAGGCGCCGAGAGCTGCCAATCACAACACACACTGGCCCAGCTAACCAATCACAGCACATTTCGTATTTCAGAAGGCGGGCCTTCATTTGATACAGGAACTATTTGAGCCGTTCATGCCAGACTGGGGAGAGAGGTGTTGTAATAATGTAAAATATGTGAAAAATAATGTGTTTTTCGAACAACCTAGTATGAGAGCCTGTTCTAGTACACCCCCAAAACAAAATCAAGACTTTGTAAAAGAGCATAATAGGACCCCTTTAATATTAGTTACTTTGTTACATCAGCTTGCGCAGATAAACTCCACCCAACACGTACGTCAGTGAAGAAGCCTCGCCCATCGAACGTCAATCATTTCTTCCACCAATCACATGTGTCCAGAAAACATTGAGAAGGCGGAGTCAAGTTGTCCCCCTCAAGTAACCAATAGTATCCAGCTGCAGACCCGCAGCACAGCAGTTTCAGAACCACAGCCACAGAACCGCAGTCACAGAACCGGAAGTGAGGGGCGGAGCTTACATTATTAGAAATCATAACATTTAGTGGACTATTACTCCTCAGACAAACAGAGCGAAGCAGTTTTCACTGGTGCATTCTTGGGTTTACAAGCAATGCTTTTTTTCTTTTGCCTTCCCCTACCTTAGCCACTTTATATTTTTTAGTTTAATTATTAAAAAAAAAAAGTTTTTGTTTTATTTAATAATTGCGTTAATTGTTGATTTTTACATTAGAAACTACATTTGAAAAAATTAGATTTTAAAGCACACATGCATTTAACACTCCATTATTTACATGCACAACACACATTTTTTTATTATTTTGAGTTCATTTTTATATTTAAACCATGTAAAGGTTGTATTAAATGCTCTTTTATTTACAAGCACAATGCATTTTTTTCTTTGAAATTTATTTATTTTTGTTAAATAATTGCTTTAATTGTCTTGAGTTGATTTTTATATTACAAACTACATTAAACTGTATTGTAAAGCACACATGTATTTAACGCTTCTTCATTTACATGCACAACGGACATTTAACACGCATGCATTTAACAAACTATGCAAAACAATATATTTTAATGACATCTATATTTTTTTTTGTTTGTTTTTACTAGGCAGGGTCCATCATTTTAATCATGTAACTGTTTACTCCAGATGTTATGTGTTATGTTCCTTAAAAGTTTGTCAGCATTTCTTTATGCTTGTGTTGCCACAAAACAATTTGCTTGCATGGTAACACTTGCCGAATTATGCATTTAGATTATTGTTACCTTTTGGCAACCAATTAATAATCCTTTTATAATTATCTCTAGTGTTACACTCAAATTCTAACATGGCCAGTTTTTGCTTGTATCAAATACAGGCTACAAACGTTTAGAGCACCAGGCATTACAGAGCAAACTGTATAAACTGTATGTACTTCTTTTATCTGTATATTTTGATTGTTTAAGAAACAAACCAGAAAATGAATGTCTCATGCCAGCACTGGAAAATGTGTTGGTGTCAGTTTGCTCTGTACTGGTACCTCTCAACTTATATATAACTGTAGATGTGTAACAGGAGCAGTTGACTTTCCATATTAAATTTAGTTATGTCTTGCAGAACCAGAGCTTGTGATTGACGATGGACATTTTGGAATCCATAGTAAGTTTGATCATTTAAACAAATAAACTTTAGTTTTAATGTAAAACAAAACATTATACAATTATGCAAATACAATTTGTTTGATCTGCAGGTGGTGTTGAGTGTGTGGACTCTGGCTGGTTGACGTGCCAGACAGAAATTCGTCTCAGGCTTCATTACTCTGTGAAACCTCCAGTATCTATTACTAAGAAACAATTTAAGAAATCACGCTTCAGGTAATATCCTTCACAGAATACATATTTAACTCCTAGAAAACTTCAAGGTCAGTCAGTCACATTTATTCATAAAGGTCATTAGAAATCCGTTAGAATCACCTGAAAAAACAATTAGTAGTCAAATTGATCTGTTAATTAATGGTAGGGATGCAAAATATTGCAAGCAGTTTAGTAGTGCTTATTTTTCCAATTCAAACACTATATTTTCTTCTAGACCACGTACTAAACATGTATTTGTCTTTTCAAATTCACTTTATACTGTTTTGATGGCCGATTTGAAAGAAAATAATAAAATATAATTCATCCAATCAATGGCTGCCTTAGATTGAAGCTGATGCTTGAAGGTTTTGAGGAGGATGAAGAGGAAAGCCCTTCATCATTGCATAAGATGACCACTACGCTGGAGACCAGTATGATCAGTGACAGCGATTATAAGTCTCGTCATTCCCAGCCAGAATGTGGATACGCCCTTGAACCCTCCCAGTGGACCGAATACAGTATTCACACCATGGACCCCGACAACCTAGAGCTCACCTTTGAGTTCTTTGAGGTACGGAAACCTTTGGTATAGTTTAATAGGAAGATTTTGACTACAACTGCATCACAAAGCATTTTGATGGAGTTTTTTTTTTATTAAAGGGGTCATATGATGCGATTTCAATTTTTCCTTTCTCTTTGGAGTGTTACAAGCGCTTGGTGCATAAAGAAGATCTGTAAAGTTGCAAAGACTAAAGTCTCAAAACCAAAGAGATATTCTTTATAAAAGTTAAGAGTCAACCACACCTACCTAAAACGGCTCGTTCTAACACGCCCCCACATGTCTACGTCACTGTGTGGGAAGATTTGCATAACGCCGCCCAAATGTTCATGCAAAGAAAGAAGGTGTAACTTTTATTCTCGCTGTAGTATTGTTGCCGCCGCTGCCATGTTGTGAAGGCGCTGTGTTTCGTTGTGAAAGCGAAACTGCTTTGGTTGGCCTTCCATATCCGCTTCGTCATGCCTGGAGCTGATCCGTGCTGGTCGCTGAAGAAATACATCAGCTTCGCGCTGTCGATCGCCGGATCGGCTTTCACCGTGGACGAAGTGGAGTCCAGCCCGGGGTCATCACATGTGGTTGCCGCAAGCCCGCCGGACGCTCCTTCGTAGACCCCGCCCACCTCTGCTCACTCAAGTCGGCCGTTCCTCACTCTAGCCCCCGGCCTCTGCTCACTCAAGTCGGCCGTTCCTCACTCTAGCCCCCGGCCTCTGCTCACTCAAGCCGGCCGCGGCTCACTCTAGACCTCCGCTCACTCAAGGCCGCGGTATGTGACGCTGTTTCGTTGTGAAAGTGAAACTACTTTGTTTGGCCTCCCAAAAGAGGACACGACTAGAAGTTGTTGTATTTGCAACACTGTTCCAGAACAGTTTAACCCAAATATTCAGATGTGTGCAGCGCATTCTATGG
>NW_015505456.1:2256293-2259896 GCF_001515645.1 Sinocyclocheilus grahami | reverse complement strand
ATATTTTTTATATTTAAAGTGAGTTTTTTGGGCAGTGTAGAGTAGGGCTTGTTGTTTGTCATTTCTCCGATCACAAATGCAGACGTGGTTTTATGTTTACGCGGCACGATGCAACGCAATGCGTAAAAAGACAGTATAAGTCATTATAATCCGTAATTATGTCCCCACTGGATGCAACAAATGCCTCGTTTATAATGGGTTATCACAATATGGTAAGGCATCACAATATGGTAAGCGGCATAACATTTCCGTCACACACTTGAGGTATTCAGCCAATCACAGCGCACTGGATAGCTGGCCAATCAGAGCACACCTTGCTTTTCAGACCGATGAGCTTTGTAAAAATCGACGCGTTTCGGAAAGGCGGGGCATAGAGGAGAAACAATAATGTACAGTATGTGGAAAATAATGTGTTTTTAAACCTTAAACCGCATAAACACATTTCATTACACCAAATACACAAAATAATGTTCTTTTTAGCAGCATCATATAACCCCTTTAAATTTACATTCATTTTGCATGAATCCTGTTGGTGACTTATGGCTGTTTTGTCACATTTCTGTTGTTTAGGAGGACCTGAGTGAGACCGTGGTTCAGGGTGATGTCCATCCAGGCTACGTGGGCACCGCATGCCTCTTGTCATCTTTTTTCGTGGAGAGTGGCAAAGATCAGGGTGTGGTCACACTACCCATCATGAGCCGAAATGCCAGACAGACAATTGGAAAAGTTAGAGGTATAATCAGTACCACAATGCACTGATGTTCAAAGTCTAAACATCTCATTTGTACACCATAAAACTAATGCACATTCCTGCCGCTCATGATGGAATCTGTTCTTTCACTGCATGCATACAACATTTGCCTCTGTAAACACGTCACAGACTGATAAAGGGTAAATAAAGGGTAAAGTATCATGCTGGCAAGATCCACGCTGCTTGCATTGTTGCTAAGTAGCTAGATAATGTGATTATGATGCCATTCATTTATTGATGTGCTCATTTCATTAAATGTAGGCTACGTTTACACTAGTGCGTTTTCGTTTTAAAACGGCGTTTTAAAATGAAAATGATCCTCGTCTACACTAGCGTTTTCACTGCATTTCAGAAACGATCTCCGTCCACACTACAAAACTGAAAACGCAGGTCACATGACCATTCATGCAGGTACAACAATGAGCATGATGTTATTGTTTACACGGTCTTCAAGGATACACAGAGCGAATGTGGGCAGCACGCCATCATTTTCAAAAGCCTCAGTTTTGGTCCGTTTACACTGAAACACAACCCCAGAGTTTTCAAATTAAAACGGGGTCTGCAGCGTTTTCGAAAGGCTTTGTTTTCAAGGGTCGAAAACGCTGAAGTAGTGTAAACAACAAGCGTAACTGTAGCAAAAGTTATGCGTTTTAAAATGAAAACGCACTAGTGTAAACGTAGCCTTAAGCATTAAGTGTTGACTTCACTAATGTAAATGATTAAGTATTGACTTAAGTAAATGCTTTTATTCTTGATGGGATTTCAGTGGATTACTTGGTGACACGTCCTATTCAAGACTTTCAGTGTGACATGAGGCAGTCTTTTACCAAATACTGGAAGAAAAGGAGCGCTTTGGATGTTGGACACAGAGGAGCAGGAAGCACACTTGCTCCCAAGTGAGTAGCAACAGGGTGGATGATCGGAATGTCGGCATGCTGCTACAAGAATCCTGAGCCTGTCCGCTTGGATTTAGTGTTTGTCCTAATGGGTAGGCCCACAAGGCATCTGTGCAAGATTTTTACAGAGGGGAAAAGTGATGTCTGTGTCACATTTCACCAAAATTAAAAGTGGTATTTTCTCCTAATTACCCTAATTTTTAGGACCATTAAGATTTTGCATTGCAAATTAGGCAGGAGGAATATGTGCTTTATTGTCATGATAATAATGTCACAATGCAAATTAATATTTTTTATTTAACTACAATTTTCAATTACAAATAGTTACAATTACTATTTCACAATAGTAAAATCCATTCAGATCCCCTGACAATTTGCACTGAAATTGTAAGTTAAAAAAATAAAAAATTTGACCTCAGTCCTATGTTTTTTTTTGGTGTTGTTTTTTTTTTTTTTTTTTTAAGTTTAACAAATGTTGCTTTTCAGTCATCTAAGGTGTGTATTGACTCTTGAATTTGTGTACAGCCTATGTAACAGGCTCTGTAAAAAAAACTGTAAAGTATGAAAACACAACAAGCACATCTGAGGGTTGCTGCATGAACAGAGTTTGAGAGAGAAGTGCATGTTTAACAGAAAGAAATATGTTGCTGAAAGAAAATACGATTCTCGTTTATTTCAGACATCACAAGATAAGGGAAAACACAATTGCCTCGTTTCTAAGTGCGGCCAACCATGTGAGTAAATAAAAAATGCAACTCAACCAAAATACATACAATTTTGTTATGGCATATCTGTTTTTTTTTCACAGGGAGCTGCTTATGTAGAGTTTGATGTTCATCTATCTGAAGATTTAGTTCCAATCGTGTACCACGATCTCACCTGCTGCATTTCTATTAAAAAGGTAACATTTACATTTTGCTCCTATTACTTGACAGTGAAAAGTCACCATTTGAACAACTAATTTTGTGTCCTTCAGTGTAGCTTTTGTGTTGACTCAGATTGAAGACTTCCTACTTAAACTTTTCAAATTCAGACTTGAACAGTCATAAACTCTGATTAAAACTGCAAAACAAAAGGAAGAAGGATAATATCTTCCCTTGTGCTTTACATTTCTTGTGTTCTTTTATAGAAAACTGACAAGAACTCAATGGTATTGTTCGAAGTTCCTGTCAAGGATCTTACATTTGATCAACTTCAGCTTTTAAAAGTAAGACTTTCAAATTCTTTTACTGTGAATGATCAATGAAATGCAATTATCTCCATGTTGATATTGATGAGTGCGCATGTGTTTGTCTTTCCAGCTCGTCCACACAACTGCCATGGAAGTTCATGACCACAAAGGTAGAATTTGATTGATTTGTGTACAATACAAATGCAGATCATTATATAACAACTTGTCAAACTAGCTGATGGATTTAATGACAGATTAATGTGCAGTGTTTTGTCTGTTTAGGTTTTGTTGAAGAAGAGTGTACCTATAAAGAGCAATAGTCAGGCTCCAAAAATCAAAATCTCATTCAAAATCTCCATAATGATTTTTTTTAGCGATAAGTATTAAATCTTTCAAGACAGACCAGTTATTAGCTTTGAGTTTGTTAAACAATGTTTTACACCTATTTCACCTAACATTAGTTTGGAGGGGGGGGTTAAATTCTTTTTTTGCTGTAAATCAGTGCTGTTATTTATCTCTGATCTAGTTGGTATGGTTTATGGCTTAAAACCCAAGCCTCTGTTGAGCTGTATCGAGCTAAATAAACAGTTAACTGTTGAATAGATAAAGATGATTGTTTGTGTGGTGTTACTTTGTCTAGACTTGCAGGATGAAGAGGAGTATATAGATGAGCACCAGCCTTTCCCTTCCCTTTCACAGGTATGACAGCTTTATTTTTTCATATAAAACTTTGACCTCAGGAATATATATATATATATATATATATTTTTTTTTTTTTTTTTTTT
>NW_015505456.1:2243886-2256283 GCF_001515645.1 Sinocyclocheilus grahami | reverse complement strand
TTTTTTGTGGTTTTAAGTAATTTTTTCACCTCTTTTATCAACCAAAATTTTAAGAAAATTGTGATAAATGTTTGCTTATATTGCCCACCTGTACTGCTTGGTTAACCTCTTTTCTCATTTGATGTCATGTTCCAGATATTCCAGGCTGTTCCAGATCATGTGGGATTCAACATTGAGCTGAAGTGGATTTCTCAGTTCAAGGTTTGTGTTGCCTAAAGTGATGTGTGCGTTGGTTTGATCTCAGTGTTACCGGAGAGAAAAACACCCTCATTGTATTTGTTTCTCCAAACAGGATGGCTCCTGGGATGGTAAACTCTCCTCCTACTTCAACATGAATCAGTTCTTGGATATCATCCTCACCTGTGTGCTGCAGAACGCCGGCAATAGGAGAATAGTCTTCTCATGTTTTGATCCTGATGTTTGCACAATGTAAGAGGCCTTGTTCACATGCATATTCTATAAAGGCACTGATGTTTAAGGTTATATATATTTACTATAGCAGCCAATTTAAGCACAGTATAAACCAACAATGTTTTTTTTAAATGTACAATATGTCCAGGGACATTTATTAAAGAAATAGTCCACTTAGAAATTAAAATTGGCTGAAATTTTCTTACCCTCAGGCCATCCAAGATGTAGATGAGTTTGTGAAATGTAGCATTGCATCATTTGCTCACCAATGGATCCTCTGCAGTGAATGGGTGCCGTCAGAATGAGAGTCCAAACAGCTGATAAAAACATCACAATAACCCATAAGTAATCCACACTACTGCAGTTCATCAATTCATGTCATAAAGCGAAAAGCTGCGTGCTTGTGACAAACATAAAGATTCATCATCAAGATGTTTTTAACTTCAAACTGTTGCTTCAAACTAAAATACAAGTCCATAATCTATAATATTGCTTTCTCCAGTGAAAAAGTCATCTAGTCTGAATCAGGAGAGAAATATGCACAAATCAAGCACCTTTTGCACATTTCTAAACAAATATGTTGGTGGATTTTGATGTGAGAGGACAACAGGTGACTTTTTCCCTGAAGGAAGCGTTATGGATTATGGACTTGTATTTTGGCCAGAAGCAATGGTTTAAAGTAAAAAAATCTTTAATGATGGATTTGTTTCTTACAAACAAAGCTTTTCACTTCACAAGACATTAACTGATGGACTGGAATGGTGTGGATTATTGTGATGTTTTTATCAGCAGTTTGGACTCTCATTCTGACAGCACCCATTCACTGCAGTGGGTCCACTGGTGAGCAAGTGATGGAATGATAAATGTCTCCAAATCTGTTCTGATGAAGAAACAGACTCAACTACATCTTGGATGGCCTGAAGGTGAGTAAATTTTTAGCCAATTTCCATTTTTGGGGGAACTATTCCTTTAAGGATGTAAATAGTCAACCTTAATTTTGTTTTTAAGTATAAATAAATTGTTGTCTTCTTCAGGGTGAGGCAAAAACAGAACAAATACCCCATCCTGTTTCTGACCCAAGGAGTGACAGACCTCTACCCTGAACTCATGGACATCCGCTGTCAGAGCACTAAGATCGCCATGAGCTTTGCTCAGAGTGAGAACATACTGGTAAGAGATCAATGGTGTAACAGCACAGCTGTTGATACTTCAGAGACAGAGACAGCCAGTTTGGCAGCATCAAGCGGTGCCATGTCAAATTTCATGACAAAGACTAAATAAAGACTTTTTGTATGTGTTCACAGGGAATCAGTGCTCACACTGATGAGCTCTTGCGAAACATGGAGTTCATCAGAGAGGCTCAGTCTAAAGGGTTGGTGGTCTTCTGCTGGGGTGACTATAACAACGACCATGAGAACAGGATGAAGCTGAGGGAACAGGGCATCGATGGCCTCATATACGACAGGTGGGCTATAATTTGCCTTTCTGTACTAGGGAACCTTCAGTTCCTCCAACAGCAGTCTTTAGTAGGGCTGAGAATATTGATTAAATGTTTACTCGCACTACATATTGAAAATGTATTGTTGAACTTTTTACATGTGAAAAACAAATCAGCTAGTCATAAAGGTTCAGCAGCAAAGTCATAAAGATATATAAACGTCATAAAGGTACAGTAGCAATATCAGTCTGTTTAAGTATGAAAAGGGGTGGAAAATGGTCAGTTGTGTTTTTGGCATAAGAAACAAAAACTATAAGAACATATTGCATAAACCCACAAGAGATGATGTTGTCATACATAATTTGACTGCCATGTTGACTCTTTCAACATCATCAATGATCGTGCATGCATTTCTGTATAAATGACGTAGTGGTTTACAGTATGGCTCCTCCCTGATGGCCCAGGCATATCAGCACATGTCTGAGTGAAGCTGCGTTTCATTCTGGGTAAAGATTAATCTAATCAGTGATGTTCTGTGTTTATGTAATGCACTTTATGCCATATATGCACTTTTCAATTAGTTACAATCAGACATAACCTCTGGCTGTGTAAATATCACTGTGTATGTATGTGGAAAAAATGTAGCTGTAAAATTTATCCAGTAAAACCAGTTCTAAGGTCCGTCATAGTGTTGGGCGATATGGTAATTTTTCAAATCGTCATATCGCCAGTCCGTGAGATTGCCGATAGATGATATTATCGTGCGTGGGTGGGTGGGGGCAAGAGAGAGACTCACTATACTTGTCATAGGCTATTTCAAGAGAGAGAGTGAGGGAGCCTATGGAAGCACCACGAATCTTAATAATATACTTTCAAACATACTGATAAACTAACATGTTAAATACAAAAATATTTAAAACAGCTAGTTCATATATATCCGGATACAACAGTCATACATGGCTAGGACCGCACATCCTGTGACAAGTTTGCCGCATCGACGCACAGAAGTTATCAGTCTGGTCTGCAAAATCAGTCAACGGTGAAAATCAAAAGTAGATTTATTTTAAAGACCAACAGTTTAACACTAAATATTGGACATAAACGAACATGTTAAATATAAAGTATTTAAAACAGGTAAGTTCATATATTTGGAGTAAATTTAAATTAAACGGATACATCAGTCATACAGCGCTCCTGACCGCGCGCCCCATGAGATGCGTTCTAACATAACTGTGGCATTAAACTCAGTTAGTGAGGGCTTGGTTAAAATATTGCACATATATATGCCGTTCAGATTACTTGTTAAAGTGCAACGAAATACCTTATATCACCAGACAATATGTATCTGTGTTTGTGGTTGGAGACTCCTTCACCGGCTACAGGCTCCTCATTTGCACGCGCGCAATAATAATAATAATAATTATTAATACATTAATAGGAGTATGAGCCTAATATCGTCTTGACTATCGACAAAGACATCTGCTATCGTCGATATCTCTGACTGTCGTCGATACACGATACTATCGTCTATCGGCACAACCCTAGTCCGTCAAGCACTGACAGATGTTTACATAACATGCTGTGTTTGCTGTTTTTTTGCAGTTTCTGACAGTTCAGCTAATATTTGTTCTGTATTTTTTATATATATACACACACACACACACACAATACTTAAATCTGTAGTTTCTATACATGTATACAATAATTATATATAGGGATGTAACGATTCACCACGAGCCGGATGAAAATCGATACAAATATGTGACGATTCAAATCGGTTGAGATGTTGTCGTCGATACACGATACTATCGTCTATCGGCACAACCCTAGTCCGTCAAGCACTGACAGATGTTTACATAACATGCTGTGTTTGCTGTTTTTTTGCAGTTTCTGACAGTTCAGCTAATATTTGTTCTGTATTTTTGTTCCTTCTCTACTGTAGTAAAACCCTCAAGACCTGCTTAGAGAAACTCTGTTCCTTTTTATTGAAATTTAAAGGAATAATTCACCCAAAAATGAAAATTCTGTCATCATGTATTTACCTCTGCTCATTCCAAACCTGTATGATTTAATTTTTTTTGTTTAGTATTAGTTTGTCATTTATTTTGTGTAAATTATTTTCTTTGCAATTTTGAATTCATTTTTAAATCAATATTTTCATATATATATATATATATATATATATATATACACACACACACACACACAATACTTAAATCTGTAGTTTCTATACATGTATACAATAATTATATATAGGGATGTAACGATTCACCACGAGCCGGATGAAAATCGATACAAATATGTGACGATTCAAATCGGTTGAGATGTTAAACGAATCGCGATACATTTGGGGGTGGGAGTTTATATGAATGTATCTTTGAGGGGAACTGGCTGTCTTTAGAAAAGTTTAGATGATATTTTCTTTTCATCTCGTCTCTGTATAATTCATATTAAAGCAGCACTCATAAGTGCAGTGCTGCTTTGTTTACAGCGGTAACCAAGGAAATGCTGTATCTGCTGTTCCATGAGCGCCACCTGCTGTCAGAGAGTGAATCTGCGTCTCATTCAGAGCTTCTGCTCTTTGTTTCGTGCAGATGTTTCATGTAGTGTAGTTTCACAAAACTAAAAATCGAATTGTGAATCGGTATCGTTAATCGCATCGTGAGTTGAGTGAATCGTTACATACCTAATTATATACAATAATAATGTATTACTAGCAAATAGTCTTGAAAAGATTTCAGTTTCAACCTTTGATTTGTTTGATGTGATTTTTCCTTGGTAACCAAATATTTATATGCATTATTGACTCTTTATTGACTTTTAGTCCCTTTTTCCTTTTTTAAATATTCCTCACACCTTTTTATGGTAATTTGCCTCTTTTTTCAGAATACATGAATGCTTGGTGCCAAAGCCTAATGCTTCAACTTCCTCTGATGCCCGTAATGTCATCTGTTTCCCAGTTGTTGTTTTTTTTATTTTATTGGCATTTGGCTGCTTCCTGACTTGTCATTCTCACCGACTAGCACCAAGAGAACCGCATTGTTTTACAGCAATGATGTGAGGCAGTAAAACTGGAGATTTGTTTTTGAGTAGCTTTTATTCAAATGATTCAGCACTGGGTTGAGGTTCAGCTGCCTGTTACATCATTCTGAGCATTCGAGACTTCCTCTTTATATGGGTGACTTAGTTTCCCTCCCAGAACTCATATTACACAAATTACAGTGCAGATGTGCATTTGTTTTATTTCCACTGTGAATTTTTCAGTACTAGCCACGTTAACAGTGCATGATTCCCCTCCGTGGACCTCAATGACTTAATCATTGAAGGATAAATGAATGAATGAATGGATGGATGGATGAATTAATGGCTTCTGCTCTCAAACCAGCATGATTGAGGATCTTGATAAAGGCATGGCAGAAAAAAGCTGCATTTATCTATATATGAATGATCTCACTCTAAATGTATTTGCTGTGCCAGTAAACCCAACTTAAAGGGGTCATATGATGTTGCTAAAAATAACATTATTTTGTGTATTTGGTGTAATGAAATGTGTTTATGCGGTTTAAGTTTAAAAAAACACATTTTTTCCACATACTGTACATTATTGTTTCTCCTTTAGGCCCTGCCTTTCTGAAACGCGTTGATTTTTACAAAGCTCATCGGTCTGAAAAGCGAGGTGTGCTCTGATTGGCCAGCTATCCAGTGCGTTGTGATTGGTCGAATACCTCAAGCGTGTGACGGAAATGTTACGCCCCTTACCATACTGTGATGCCGTGTCCTGGCTACACAGCTCAAAACTCACGTTTGAATGGTCCGTGGCAAATCCTTTAAATATGAAAACGTACGTACAGTCTGTGAGTCAGAACAGATGGCATTGTAGTCTACTCTCCCAGGATCAGGAAACAGTCCTCCATAAAATGTGCCACACACATCTGAATATTTGGGTTGAACTGTTCTGGAACAGTGTTGTAAATACAACTTAACCACTGATTTCTAGTCGTGTCCTCTTTTGGAAGGCCAAACTGTTTTGCACTGTTTCTTTATCCACAGAATCTGTGATGACAAACTCGAGCAGCCAAACATCTTCAAAGTAGAGGAACAGGGTGGAACTCTAAAGGAGGTTATTCAAACATGTGGCTGCTCCTCCTACAGCATTCCCTGCTCCTCCATGCCGTGTGCAGGAAAAGCCCAGGATGCCAACGGGGAGTCAGATTCCGGCCTCAGTTCCTCTTGAGACCCACACAGCCAGTCCACCTTCACTCTATGTCTGTAATCTTCCAACAAAGCACCAGAACTAAGGCACAAATGCACTCTGTCATTAAGCCAAACTTAAGCCTGAGATGTTTTAGAGTATAATCATGTAAAGAATGATATTGGGGTCAATTACACAACGCTAACTTCCACAAAGGCAATATTTTTGCTTTATTTAGCCAATTTGCTGTATATTGTGATGCGAAAAATTCTGTATAGAATGAGTCATATTTGTTTTATAATTCTTAATATTCTGTGTTTTAATGCTTCAACTTCCTCTGATGCCGTAATGTCATCAAATAATATTCTTAATACTTATGTGAAAACTATTTAGCATTGAATAATATTATAAATAAGAAAATATTTCATTTCCAGGACCTGGTCATGGTGTCGTAATCGTATATAATTAAAAAACAATTTTAAATAAATAAAACATACACAAAGTAAACAGACTAAGATTGAATTTGCAAAAAAGGTTGCATGCCATTTTTACGTTAAAAGACTGGCGTTGAATAAATTGTGGGTGAAAAAAATTGGTTGATGAAAAATAAAACTGCAGTAGTTGTAAATGCAATGTTTTCAGCAAAAATTCAAAAACTGTTAATCTTTGATACAGGGTGATTGTGAATGTTAGAGTAAGCTGACTTCATTCGAGGGCACTAGATGTGGTGTTTCAATGTTTGATGTTGAAATGCTCTTTTATCTGTCACAGGTGAGGTGGCCTTTGGTGTGTAACGTCATTCTGCAGCTGTGTGGTGTCCATTAATATTTAACATTCTGCTCTGGCCGCAGGTGAGCATTTCCTATTTGTTCTCCCACATTATACATATAAGCATCAATGGAAAATCACCAGCAAGTCTCCCTTGCACTCTGAAGGCTGTGTCTGAAATCATAGTGAGCTGCCCACATTCATAAGCCACTTATAATGGCCAGAGATACTGTCTAGCTAGTTTTAATACAAGTTATTGTACCTATAATTGTTTTCCACATATTGCTGCAAACAAGAGTGCAGAGGAAAGGAAACAAACCACCCTTTCCTCAAATGAATCTTATATAAACAGAGGAAAGGTGTGCTGCTTTTATTGTACTTTGTAGATGATTTGAGATTTGAAAGTACACGCTCCTGTAAAGTTGTATGCCTCAGCCTGTTTCTTTCACTGTTTTGCTGTCTTTACAACTTTAAGATATGCACTATGTTATCATATATCACACTATGTCACACTGATGGCTTGGATTTTTACATTTGTGTTTATAGACCTTTTCATGTCCCAATATGTCTTAATATATTGGATCAAATAGTAAATTCACTATTAGTAAAGATGGGAATCTTATTAGTTCATTTCAATTTTGTGCTAAAAGAAAACCAAGAGATGCAGTGATTTTTAAACAACTATTTAAGCAAATGATGCCATTTTTGCCATGTCCAAATCATACAATACAAACCAAATATTACAGGAATATTTTATTATATTGCATAATATTCACTTTTAATAATCAAAGAATTCTGCATTGCATGAAAGACCCGTGCAAACTAATATTGAGCTACTTTCAATGTTTCAGCCCTTGAACTACTTGTAATGAACTAGTCTGGCGATCTACAGTACCATCTAGTGCTCAGTATGTAATGTGCATTTATTTTTCGTCATAATAATCTGCAATGGCATTGCAGGAGCTTGTTGCTGATTAATCAACATTGTGGTGAAAGCTTGCTCTTTATATATGCAACTTATACATGAGCTGTAATGAACCAAAATTAAGCCTACAACATTTTATCTTCACATACTCTAACTAAACTAACCCACACATCGAATCAAAGTAAAAAATAAAATAAACAACAATAATAATAATTTTACCATATCCGGAAGATTAAAACTACTACAAATCGCGCATTTATTCAAATATTGTTTAGTTAAAATGACGTTAAGTTTATAAAATTGCGGGTACAATCATTTCAAAATAAAGTCAGGCGTAATTGCAATATTACGTAACGCGCATTTATGCGTGTGTATATAGGAGTTGTAGTTTATTTGGGTTCGATTCTTTTTAACGGCCTTTCAGTTAAGCTCGGTCGCAAAACAACAAATCCCATAATGCTTTGCTCGAGCGTGCTGAACGCCCACGCTTAATAAACGCAATGACAGTAATCCCCCGCTGCCATAGTGACAGAGCGCGAGAGAAACGAGCAGATAAACGAAAATAGATTTGAGTGTTTATCTGTTAATTTAACTACAGAAATAATGGACAATTCCGGGAAAGAAAAGGAGGCAATTCAGCTCATGGCTGAAGCCGATAAGAAAGTGAAGTCTTCCGGCTCTTTTTTAGGAGGAATGTTTGGGTAAGATTAAATAGATGCTTACTTCCTTATTTATTTAGAGTCCGCTGGTCTGTTAAGAGATGTTCTCAATATGATCACGTTGCCAAGCTTTGGTTTTATGTTAATTAGTTGATACTGAGTTTTTAATTGTATAAAAACTAAAAATATATATGAATTTTATTGTACAAGGGCCCAAGCTGTGACAGGCCGCTTTGCGCATCAACCGATGGAAAAAAGGGCTTGTTCATTAAAATGCATAGTTGATCTTTTTAAATAACGATTTTTGCATGATCATTATGAATTAAATAGTGATAATAACTGATATGATTCCATGATTGGGCCACCAAGTGAAGGGTTTTGTGTTTGGCGCATTAGTGGCGCAGTGGCTGCAGTATTTACATGATTTTTCTTGTTTTTATGTCACTGTAATAATATTAACAAAGAGGGAACACATGTACAATGATAACTTACTACCGTGTTTACATATGGACTTTTTATTTTAGTAATGTTTACATATGGACTTGAATTTTTAGTCTGTTGCACATTATGTAATAATAATCTAAAGTTAATGTGAAACAAGATATGGTACTATTTTAATATTCATATGAAATGGATTGCAATAAAATATTTATAAGTGTATTCATTTGAAATATTATGATTAATAAAAATAAATATTGATTAAAATAAATTCGAATTTTAAAATGTAACCTATTTTAAAATATATATTTAAAAGCACAACTTTATTTTAATAATTATAACTTATAGTTTTACAACAGTGGCTGATTAAAGCCATTCTTCAGTTTATATCCATATTTTTTTGAAGAGCCCGGTGTCGACAGCAACAGTGAGATGCTTTATTGACACCCCAGACATATTCAGCACATATTCAGTGTTATTTATAGTAAACAAGCTCTGACCTAGTATGGATTTATTTCAAATAGTTTTTATTAATATGATATGAGGCACTTGCAAACTGACCCGATTGCATATTTCCACCAGGACACATGTTTTCTAGGCTATTACCAGCTATAATTTTCTGACTTAACCCACTAATATACATACAATCAAATTTGACTTGGTAAATCAATATTAACTAATATTAATAAAGTGTTACCTTCTGGTTTGTAGATTTGTTAGGCAAGCATTATAGTTTTCATTAAGGTATTAAATTGGAAAAAAGACATAACTGAATCTTCTCACATCTTTCAGAGGAAATCACAAAGTGGAAGAGGCATGTGAGATGTACGCCAGAGCGGCCAACATGTTCAAAATGGCCAAAAACTGGAGTGGTATGTGCTTTTTAGTGGTGCAGACATGCCGTGCTTCATCTTTAACCAGCGGTATTGTATTATATAATGCTGAAAAGGTCATTATGTAATATACATACAAATAGTTTGAATATGAACCCTTTGTGCATTTTTATATATGTTCAACTGCGAAATATAAATATTTCTCATTAATGAAGTTATCCTAATGTTATCTTGAATAATTATACAGCTTTGTTTGTAATTGGCAGGATATATTATGATGTTTATTATATATTCATATTCTGCTGTATCCAGCTGCAGGCAATGCTTTCTGTCAGGCGGCCAGAATTCACATGCAGCTTCAGAATAAACACGATTCGGCCACCAGCTACATCGATGCGGGTAATGCCTTCAAGAAGGCAGATCCACAAGGTGAGGCCACAGATCAACTTCCAGCTTCATCACAGTCAGTTGATTTATTCTGTATTAGCACGTTGATTCATCTCAAGATGAATATATAATATATGACTGTTGCTGAGCCGTCATATATTTCTAAACAAGTTCATTCTATCACTTTTTTAATGAATGGATTCATGAATTAAATTACTCTCGTTTTATAAAACAGTTGTTTCTGTGTGAACTTAACAGTGTTATTTTAGTGTTATTTATGTACTATTATAGTCTTATTTATTATTAATATTTTGAGTTAGCCCTTTTATTTTTTATTAATTTTATGTGCTTTTGTCATTTCTATTTTTTTTTTATTATTCATTTTGTTTAATATTTAGTTTTAATTCATTTTTGATTCGTTTTCATATCATAATAATCATATTATATAAATCCTTTCTAATTTTCCTTTTTAATTTTATTTCAATTAAGCAATTTTAATTATGTATATATATATATATATATATATTTAATTAGATTTTTTTTATTTGACTGTAAATGGCAGGGGTCTCCAAACTCAGTCCTGGAGGGCCGGTGTCCTGCAGAGTTGAGCTCCAACCCTAATTAAACACACCTGAACCAGCTAATTAAGGTCTTACTAGGCATACTAGAAACTTCCAGGTAGGTGTGTTGAGGCAAGTTGGAGCTAAACTCTGCAGGACACCGGCTCTCCAGGACCGAGTTTGGAGACCCCTGGTATATGGCATAAGAATGAATGCTGCATTGCAACTAATATTAGGAGATTTCGATGAGATCAGTCAGTGAAGGTAGAAGTGATGCCACAGTCCACTCACAAATGTGTTGCAAAAACCAAAGAAAGTGCATTTGAATCTAGAGTTTATTAAAAATGTAAACAGTTCTTTACACACAATAATTCAGCAGTGTAGCGGTGTACGTAATAGACAAAGTGTGTGTTTATATATTGATATGGGCTTTTTTATATATATATATATATATATATATATATACACACACACACACACACAGTGCCGTGCGAAAGTATTCATACCCCATTAATTTGTTCACATTTTGTTATGTTGCTGCCTTATGTTAAACTGCTTTAAATTACTTTTTTTCCCACATCAATCTACACTCCATACACCATTCTGACAAAGCAAAAACAGAATTGTCACATCTTCGTAAATTTATTAAAAATAAAAAAACAGAAATAAGTACATTGCATAAGTATTCACTAAATATTTTGCTGAAGCACCTTTACAGTCTCAAGTCTTTTTTGTTTGATGCGACAAGCTTTGATCATCATCATTTGGCAATCATCTGCCGTTCTTCTCCTCACCTCTTCACCTCTCAAGCTCTGTCAGGTTGGATGGGAGCAAATGCACATTTTCAAGTTTCTCCAGAATTATTTGATTGGGTTCAAACTCATGCTCTTGCTGGGCCACTCAGGGACATTCACACAGTTGTCTATAAGCCACTCTTGCTGTGTGCTTGGGTTCATTGTCCTATTGGAAGGTGAACCTTCTGCCCAGTCTGAGGTTCTGAAGGCTCTGGACTAGGTTTTCATTAAGGCTATTGAGTCTGAGAGTCCTCTAGGTGTTTTTATGCAAAATCCAAGTGTGTTTTCATGTGTCTTCACTGAGGAGAAGATTGAGTCTGACATAAAGCCCAGATCGATGTTGCAGTGATATTTGTCCTTCTCTAGATTTCTCCCATCTGCATATATGATCATGGAGCTCAACTAGAGTGACCATCATGGTCTTGGTCACCACTCTAACCAAGACCCTTTTCCATCAATTGCTCAGTTTGGCCTGGAGGCCAGCTCTAGGAAGAGTCCTGGTGGTTTCAAACTTCTTCCATGAAGGGTGACAGAGACTACATGCTTCTGTGACCCTTCAATGAGGCAGATTTTTTTTCTGAACTCTTCCCCAGATGTGTGGCTTGACACAAACCTGTTTCTGAGCTCTACAGGCAGTTCTTTTGACCTCAGGGCTTGGTTTTTGCTGTGATATGCATTATCAGCTGTTAGACCTTTTATTAAGATGTGTGTGCCTTTCCAAATCATACCCATTCAATTGAATTTGCCACATGTTAACTTCACTCGGAGTGTAGTAACATCTACAAGCAATTTGAATGCTCCTGAGCTAAATTTGAACTGTCCCAATGGAATCATTTAATTTCTTTTTTTTTATATAAATTTGCAAAGATGTTAAAAACCTGTTTTTTGCTTTACCATTATGGTGTATGGAGTGTAGATTGATGTGGGTAAAAGTAATTAAAAGCAGTTTAGCATAAGGCAGCAACTTAACAAAATGTGAAAAAAATGAAGGG
>NW_015505456.1:2231631-2243094 GCF_001515645.1 Sinocyclocheilus grahami | reverse complement strand
AACTTCCCTCGGATTGTAGTAACATCTACAAGCAATTTGAATGCTCCTGAGCTAAATTTGAACTGGCCCAATGGAATCATTAACATTTTTTTTTTATATAAATTTGCAAAGATGTTAAAAACCTGTTTTTTGCTTTACTATTATGGTGTATGGAGTGTAGATTGATGTGGGTAAAAAGTAATTAAAAGCAGTTTAGCATAAGGCAGCAACTTAACAAAATGTGAAAAAAATGAAGGGTTATGAATATTTTCGTCAAGGCCTGTAGTTACTCCCAAACACTGTTAACAACACCTAAAGGTAAATCATTCAAGACAAACACCTTTGAATCTAGGCTGTGTTCCATCTCTCACGTGTTTGACAATGTTTCCCTTAGCTGAGAGCGTGGGAGAGTGGAACATGTGCACCAAGCCTTACCGTGGTCTCTCACACGAACTACTTTTCCCAGAAGAAGGATTCCCCAGTTATGCAAGAGGACAATATCAAACAGTCATTATTCCAGCTAAAGTCAGTTCATTGATGATTCAGTGATGTCAAATCTAATTCAACTTCTAATTCAACAGATATTCATAAGCTGGATTTGTAAATGTTGATAGAAGTTTCCCTCATCTCAAAATACATTTTAGAATACTATTCACAAAGGCTTGAAGTGTAAATTGGCAAATTTAAATGCACAGTCTTACACCGATTATGTTTGATACACCAACAATGTTTAAGTTCATGCAAACTATTCTGAAGTTGTCTTCTGATAGTTAGCAGCTATATAGTTATTTGTTATGAATGTAAACACTCAATGTTAAACAGAACCAAATTCTGTTTTTGATTGTCCAAAGGCAATTGCACATTATGAACAAGCTGCTGACTATTACAAAGGAGAGGAATCAAACAGGTAAGCCTGCTTAGTAGAAGCCAAATAATAAAGGTCTTGTTTCCCCCCCATGTTTAACCACTTTGTTTCTAAGGAGAGGTTTCTAAGATTAATTGAGGCATTTTGAATGGTACTTTAAGCTTTGATATGGTCTGTTTGCTTAATTTACAGCTCTGCAAACAAGTGTCTGCTGAAGGTGGCTTCATACAGTGCCCAGTTAGAGCAGTACCCGAAAGCAATAGAGATTTATGAGCAGGTAAGCCATCTGTCGATCTTCAGCAGATTCTTGCCCCATTACTCGCTCACCAGCAGTCGCTAAATCACTCGGGAATTCCTGTCTGTAAACAGGTTGGAACCAACACCATGGACAATCCTCTACTGAAATACAGCGCCAAAGAATACTTCTTCAAAGCTTCCTTGTGTCACTTCATCGTGGACGAGCTAAACGCAAAGGTCGGCTCTCCATCAGGTCATCATGCATGCATGCATATATATGGAGAACTGCTGCAGATAATGTGTGACTTTTCCTTTCTGTTGTAGCTCGCTGTTGGAAAGTATGAAGAGATGTTTCCAGCCTTCTCAGATTCAAGAGAATGCAAGCTTCTGAAGGTTTGTTATAATACGGTTTACAACATATGAAAACACATTTTGTAATCGGGGTGGTTTAGACTAGTGGGACTCAAACCATATCTGACAGGATAGAGTCAAAACTGGTATGTTTTCATCTCCGGAAGTGATTTTCTTGGAGCATTTTTATATCTTTATAAGGGTAATTTTTATAAAGGTGCCATACATGTATTTACACAACAGTTGAATATTGTTATGACTGTGATTTTTGTCATTTTCAATAGCCCACATGAAGTATATCAAATTGAAAGGCAGGAACTAATTACAGGCTAGGGCTGCAATATTATTATCGATTATTGCCCTTGATATTGTGTGTGGAGAAACGGCATATTCTTTTAGTCTTTTTTTTACTCATAAAATCAAGACTTCACATTGGTTATCTTAGTAGTGGTAAACGGCTGTTCATATCTGAAATAAATTATACCCAGAAAGTGAACAAAAACGTTCCCCATCACTGAAGCAGTCTGCGATGCTGCAAAAACAATGTGTAAAATGAATTTTTGATGCAACGTGAACAGATCTAAATGTAATGCACTTGTGTCCTTTTTTAAATTCATTTTCATATTTCACTTTAATCATGACAGTCGTAATAGATTATTTAAATTGTGTGGGGGCATTTTTCGTCTCCGTTTCTTGAATTTGCATTTATGTTCATTTTGATGGCATTTTTTTAGGGTTGCAAAGGGGTGGAACATTTCTGGTAAATTTCCAGAAACTTTCCAAAAATTCCTGGAAATTTTCCACCTTTTTGCAACCTTACATTTTTAAACCTTTGTTAATTTCCGAACCCAGAACCTCCTAGCAATTGCATAGTATCATGATGAAAACCACTCCGAAAAAATACCCAGGCAATCACTCGCATTGAGTTTTGCACCACTTTCAAAAATTAATATTCATTGTTGTATACTTATAAGAGGTTTTGTCCTTACAGAAACTTCTAGAGGCCCATGAGGAGCAAAATGCAGAGGCTTTCACAGAAGCGGTATGACTTTTACCTTCAGCTTCTTTAAAAAAAAAAATACATTTGTTATCATTGTTCCATTTGATTTTTAAAAAGTAAATGAATTTTTTTTAAATATTAAAATACTTAATACTTCAACCACTGGCATGAGTCTGAAGTGGGACTGCTGATGCGTTCAAGTCATGTTCAAAAGTTCGTAATTACGAGTTGAACGCACAGTGTTTAAATTACAAGAGGGAAACGGAATTTTCTTTAAGCCCCAGGTTGAGGGTGTATTGGTGGGAAAATATGGCAGACGCAATAGATTCAGCGTCTATATTGATGACAAATTTATTGAAATGTTTTTTTTTTTTTAATTTACTATAAAACTAGCTAAGTTAGATGTACAAAATATGATAGTATTGTAGAATCAGAATAAAATATATAACAATTCAATTTACAGTACTTTCATAACTTGATAAAAACACTTGGCAAAAGCACCTGATGGGCATTTCTTTATTCATAATTTTGTAGCGTTTAAATAATTTTGCTGAATTTTTTTGTTGAGAAGGTACATTGTCATCTTTCTCTGATAAGTACAGTGGGGAAAAAAAGTATTTAGTCAGCCACCAATTGTGCAAGTTCTCCCACTTAAAAAGATGAGAGAGGCCTGTAATTTTCATCATAGGTATACCTCAACTATGAGAGACAAAATGAGAAAAAAAAATCCAGAAAATCACATTGTAGGATTTTTAAAGAATTTATTTGCAAATTAAGGTGGAAAATAAGTATTTGGTCAATAACAAAATTTCATCTCAATACTTTGTTATATACACTTTGTTGGCAATGACAGAGGTCAAACATTTTCTGTAAGTCTTCACAAGGTTTTCACACACGGTTGCTGGTATTTTGACTCATAAATACAAACTTCCCTGGTGGAGTTGAATGCACCACATCTACTCGGACAGTTTATTTTTGCAGTTTATTTATTTTTTTTGGTGATGCTAACATCACAGAAATCTCATATCGTGTTCATTCTTTCGTCGTCTTTTAGGTGAAGGAGTTTGACTCCATCTCACGCTTGGACCAGTGGCACACCACCATGCTTCTGCGGATCAAGAAGACCATTCAGGGGGACGAGGGCGACCTAAAATGATCTGGACAGTGGGGTGATCACCCACTGCATGGCACCCTCCTTCCCCCCTTCCAATTCACATCAGTTTCGTGCAATGGCCAAGTCCGGGTTTCCCAAAACAGTATGTCAAAATGTATTGCTGCAGCATTTCTAGAGTATATACTTCTAAGCCTGTACTGTTACATTGATATCCAGTTATATAATATAGCACATATCAAAATTTAGCACTCCAGTTCAAAGATCTGCTCTGGTTTCCCTGTTGCATTACGGAGTGAACCGCCTCAGGACTAGGGCTGCACGAAAATATGATCGTGGTTTTGCGCAGCTTGTCAGTGAACAACGGCTCTGTGTAGTAAATGCTGCTCCATGTGAAAGCGGACGGTGCGGACGTGATGGAGATTTACCGCTGATTACAGAACTGGCTTTACTGACAAGATAAGCGTTAAATATTGCATGCGATTTATCGTGCAGCCCTACTCAGGACAGGGAAATTCAAGAATACAATGGGGATTTGAGATAGTCCTCGAGTTCTTTTGCAAAAGTCATTGAATTGCGACGTGCTAGAGCTGCATGAATTGTACAGATACAATTATTCAGTCAGTGCAGCAGGATTGTGTTTTATTATTATTATTTAGACATTGTTTTTATTTGTGCCGTTTTTGTAGTCTGCTCACACTAGTCGGCATGCAGGCCTCAAAATGCTTTTTGTCCACATTTAATAACATCCGACATTCATGCTGGACTGAGATTTTCAGTTTCCCACAATCCATCATTTTGAATTGGTATTTACATTATTACAAAAATGTCTTGGAAATAATTTCTTATTTATCCACTCTCTGAAATTTTACTTTTGGGTTGTTTTCTTAAATGTATATTTATTTAATTAAATTGTTATTTGAACTATTAATATTAGTTTATTATTTATTATTAGTCTAATAATATAATTAGTCAGAAATATTATAAATATATTATTAGTCTATTAATATTGTATTAATAAAAAATATATAATTTAACTACATTTTTACACTGTCTATCATCTCCATCAGCACTGAAATTGATGCATTTTGTAAAATCCTTGTATCACTCTTATTAATATGCTCAATGTGTGTCGTGTTGTGATGCATAGCTCATGTACACTCTCCACTCCTGTGGTGTTTAGCAGCGTACGTCATTCTGTGTTCTATGTGTCGTGACGTCTGTATTTTACCATATTCTAGTTTTTAAGAAGCCACAGTACCAAACAATGAACTTTCCCACAGAGCAACTGATGTCTTTGCTGAATGTCTGTGAGAATGTACAGAAATAAAAACCAATACTGAAATGGCTACACGATTTAGGCAAGTGAAAGTCTGTTATATTACCTAGTTAGTGGTGTTCGCTAAGCCAAGTATCACTATTACACTACAATGCAGTTTACGCATTACATTTTGGTGTGTAACTCCTGCACTGTTTGTGCTGCGGACTTTGACAATAACTCAAATAATGTTGTTAGTTAAGAAAAAGTAAATAAGTATATGTAAATAATATTTAATAAAATTTTCTATGCGTTTATAATATTTACAAAATAAATTTGCTGCCCAATCAAACATGATTGAGTACCCACTATATAAGTTTTGGGTTAAAATATAGACTATATATATATATACACATACGCTTATATTTCACATATTTTCTCTATATTTCAACCCAAAATTAAAACAAACAAAGTTAATTTATCGATAGAATTGAAACAGAAAAATAAGGAAGCTGAATTCAGTAGACATTTTATTGAGTGATTTTAAGGAGCGTTGTCATGGTTATACACATAATGGGATACTAAAAATGAAGAATTGTGTTATGTACTTGTAGTGTTGAGCATAATAAATATGAGCAAAGAGCATTACTGACAAAAAAAAAGCAGTTTTTTGGTTTTACAAGAATCACTAAAAAACTATTTAATGACAAGACATACCCTAGAAACGGAAGGGAAAATCATATATGATGTCAAAAACAAACCCAAGCAAAATTTAACATTGTGATTTAAGAATTCTACTAGTTAAGCACATTATAGATGGGTTTCATAAAGCAAAAGATTATTTACAGCTGATAATTTAAAGCAATGCTTGATTGTGACATGATTGAGTATTTTCAACTGAATCAGGTAGAATCTACTCTCCTACTGAGATTTCGATGTTGTTTGAAGCCTCTGCAGTGTGTATGCTTTCACTGACTTCCTGTTGGGTGTCTGCACAGTCCGTCTCTACCACTGTAACAGCTTGGACCGATACACACTCATCGACTGCAGCCGTAGTCAGACCGTTCTCTGTTGCTTCAGCTTCTGATGTCGCCGCAGTCATTGCCGGAGCCAGTAAGGTGTCTGAAATGTGACTGGCGATGGTGATGGGCACAGAACCGGATATCGATGGAGACACGCTGATGGAATGTGCAACTGAAATGGGGATGGAAAAGGGAACGGTCACGGGCATCCCGACCGCAGAAGCATCCAGAGAGATCACGCTGGTGCCGTCTGTGGTGACTAAGGGCTGCAGTTGCGTGCCTGCGGGCACTTCAGTCTGGATGACCGTGAGGCCGCCCAGGGCCGTGTGGCTGACCAGCGCGATGGTTCCAGGTCCGGCCCAGTCTCCGGAAATGGTTACGGGCTCTCCGGACACAGCCACCACTTCTTGGGTCTTCTGTGCGTCGCTCTCAGGAGCCTGCGCTTCGGAAACAGCAGCCACCGCCTTGTCCTTCTTCTGAGAAGAGCCTTTTGGCTTCTTGGCTCTGTCTTCAACATTTCCCTCCAGAACAACCAGGTAGTTCTTCCATGGAGTTTGTTTGTCATGGGTCTGCATATAGAAAAAGTGGTTATACTAAGTCCCGATTTAAACTACTTAATCCCTACTAACCTAACTTGCTGGTTCTCAGTGCAGGCTTATTAATGATGAAAAGCATTGCAATAATAATAATAATAATATGCATTATTGATAATATGTAATTAATATTAAAGGGGTCATATGATGTTGCTAAAAGGAACATTATTTGATGTATTTGGTGTAATGAAATGTGTTTATGCAGTTTAAGGTTCAAAGAACACATTATTTTCCACATACTGTACATTATTGTTTCTCCTCTATGCCCTGCCTTTCTGAAATGTGTCGATTTTTTTTACAAAGCTCATCGGTCTGAAAAGCGAGGTGTGCTCTGATTGGCCAGCTATCCAGTGCGTTGTGATTGGCCGAATACCTCAAGTGTGTGATGGAAATGTTACGCCCCTTACCATATTGTGATGCCGTGTCCCGGAGCGACGAGACAAAACCAATAAAACCCATTATAAACGAGGCATTTGTTGCATCCAGTGAGGGACATAATTACGGATTATAATGACTTATACTGTCTTTTACACGTTGCGTTGCATCGCGCCACGTAAACATAAAACCATGTCTGCATTTGTGATCGGAGAAATGACAAACTACAAGCCCTACTCTACACTGCTCAAAACTCGCGTTTGAATGGTCAGTGGCAAATCCTTTAAATATGAAAGTGTACTTACAGTCTGTGAGTCAGAACAGCCGGCATTGTAGTCTACTCTCCCAGGATCAGGAAACAGTCCTCCAAAAAATGTGCTGCACACATCTGAATATTTGGGTTGAACTGTTCTGGAACAGTGTTGTAAATGCAGCTTAACCACTGATTTCTAGTCGTGTCCTCTTTTGGAAGACCAAACAAAGTATATTTGCTTTCGCAACAAAACACACAGCGTCTTCACAACATGGCGGCAACGGCGGTGGCAGCAACAATAAAGTTACGCCACCTTTCTTTGCATGAACATGTTTATGCAAATCTTCCCACATCATGACGTAGACATGTGGGGGCGTGTTTAAACGAGGCGTTTTTAGGAGGGCGTGGACGAGTCTTAACTTTAATAAAGAATATCTCTTTGGGTTTGAGACTTTAGTCTTTGCAACTTTAGGGATCTTATCTATTCATCAACAGCTTGTAACACTCCAAAGAGAAAGGAAAACTTGAAATAGCATCATATGACCCCTTTAACACGTGAGTTTGAATTATAAATAGCCAAAAAAGTGGAACTGGTGTTCTGAAACTGCTAACAGGAAGTTAACCTTTGATTGATTATGTTCTAGATTGACTTACAAGTTCTTGGACACATTTAGACATGGATTACACTACCATTAAAATGTTTGTTTGTGTAACTCTCTTATGTTAATCAAGGCTGCGTTTATTTGGAATTTATTTTTATTTGGAATTTAAAATAACTTGTTTCTATTTGAATGTATTTTA
The DNA here is from genome assembly GCF_001515645.1 of Sinocyclocheilus grahami. Taxonomy (NCBI): domain Eukaryota; kingdom Metazoa; phylum Chordata; class Actinopteri; order Cypriniformes; family Cyprinidae; genus Sinocyclocheilus; species Sinocyclocheilus grahami. Next base: position 2,235,249 of record NW_015505456.1, on the reverse strand, counting down.
AAATGTAATTTATTCCTGTGATGCAAAGCTGAATTTTCAGCATCATTACTCCAGTCTTCAGTGTCACATGATCCTTCAGAAATCATTCTAATATGCTGATTTGCTGCTCAAGAAACATTTATTGTGAATTTTGATTTTTTTTTTTGTAATTTCTGGATTTTTTCGTGAATAGAAATTTCAAAGGAACAACATTTGTTTGAAATGGAAATCTTTTGTAATTTTATAAACATCTTTACTGTCACTTTAATCCTTGCTGAATCAAAGTATTAATTTCTTCATAAAAATTCTCACCCAAATTTTAAATGGTAGTGTACATTTAGGAAATTCAGTAACGGATTTAGTTGGCATTTATCATATGCAGAACTGGTGCCTATAAAAAAATATTCACAGCCCTTTCTGGACTTTTTGCACCATTTATAGTTCAGTACATCATGATTTAAACTTGCACGAAGCCCATGGGCGTGAATATTTTTTACAGTCACTATAAAGCCACTTATTAAACCGTGCTGTGAAAAGTGGCAGGTTCTTTACCAGGGTGTGCCGGCGTACGGTGGATTTGTCTGTAAACGTTCTTCCACACATGCTGCACATGTACGGCTTCTCTCCCGTATGGATTCTCTGATGTCTCTGCAGGGCGTTGAGTTGAGTGAACTGCTTATCACAGTCCTTACAATGATACGGCCTTTCACCTGTGAAGAAAGCAGCAGTGACAACTGATAAGTATATTAACTGATAAAATATACACAAGCCTGTGACCGCACAGCAGTTGTGCATTGCTTGATCATTGCTAGTCTAGGACTATATTACCTTGTGGCCGTTTATTGTGATTATAATTAATTCAATTATTTGTAGCACTTTGGTATCTTTCATCAAATTGTTTTTGCCATTATTTGATATAACATCAATATGCTTTAGTGTATGTGACATAAAAGGCCACTTTTACACTTTTTAAATAAAATGCATAGCAATATTGGATTATTTGTGGAAGATACCTGTGTGTATTTTCATATGCTGGTGGAGGGAGTTCCTCTGAGCAAATGCTCTTCCACAGGTTTCACATTTGTAGGGTCTGAATCCTGAATGGATTCTGTTGTGATGTTTCAGGTATTCTTTGGATGCAAAGCTCTTCCCACAGTTCTCACACATGAATGGCTTTTCACCTAGACAGAGAAGAGGAAGTCATTATAATTTGCCATCAAATTATTTCTCTCTATGAAACGGGAAACCGCTGGCTCACCTGTGTGACATCTCCTGTGGTAAGACAGCATGTGGTTCTGGGTAAATCTGGCATCACAGAGGTCACAGGCGAAAGGTTTCTCTCCAGTGTGGATCCTGGATTAAAAACAAGATAGAATGCATAAATATTAAATGCAAAAAACCCGAGATGTTCATTAGGGATGCATAATGACCATTTTGGTATCTGCAACTTGGCATTTAAAAAAAAAAAAACTATCATAGAGTTATAAATGCACCGATTTTAGTATATAATGTAATTTTTTCTGCACTAATATTCTAAAATATCATATTATTTAATTTTATGTATAGATGAATATAATATAGATTTGTGCATTTAGCAGATGCTTTCATGCATAAATGTAAATAATATCATTTAATATATTATAATATGATGACCAATATTATGTTTGGTAATTGGCCATACCATAAAAACAACTAGATTTTAAATTCTGAGGAAATATAATAAATAATATACATTTAGTGGACACTTTTTCATAAATGTAAATAATATATTACATTATTTTATTTACATTTATGCATTTAGCTTTTATGCATGTAAACAATCAAATATAATTTCACATGCAAAAAATAAATAAATAATATGATGGCCAATGTTATAATATGGTCAGTTATTGACCATAAAAAAACAACTAGATTTTACATTATTCATACATGTAAATAATATAATTTACATTTATGCATGCATGTAAATAATAAAATATAATACTTATTTACAACTATACATTTTGTGCAATGGCAGCATGTTTTGGCTGGGCTGCCAGGGTGTTGCTATACAGTTGCTAAGGTTTTGTGAGCAGGTTGCTAATACACTTTGGGTGGTTACTTGCTGACAAAAGCCAATTTGAGGTAGTATTTATGTATTTAGCATCCTAATATTTAGGGTTCGGGGTTTGTATAAATTACTTGTATGGTGTAAACTGGAGCATCCCTGATATTGCCCACTACCTTTGATGTGTCTTGAGTGCTGAACTCTGGGAGAATCTGGATCCGCACTCATCGCATTTGAAGGGTTTGTGCCCCGAGTGTGTCCTCTCATGCAGCGTCAGGGCAGTTTTGGAGCTCAGAGATTTGCCGCAGATGTGGCAGTAGTGTCTGTCCGTGCCGCCCTCGTGCACCTGTCGCCTGTGGCGGGTCACGTCCTTCTTGCGCTTGAAGGTTTTGTTGCAGATCTCGCATGGGAAGAGCCTCTCATCATTGTGCACGTGCCGCTGGTGGATTTTCAGGTTGCAGCGGTTGGCGAACGTCTGCTGGCAGACGTCACAGCGAAACGTGGTGTCCATCTGGACCCCGTGGTTGACCTTCAAGTGCTTCAGATAGCTCTTCTCATAGTAGAATGAACGGCTGCATTTCTCACATCTGTACTTTGCGGTTCCTCTCTTGATTTTCTTCTCGGCTTCATCCATTTCCTCATTAGGCTGGAAGTCTGATTCTTGAGGGTCTTCTTCAGGCACATCATGAGTGGATTCTGACCCAGTGTCATCGCAAGTGTCTTTTTCACCCAATGCGTCCCGTGATGATTCTGCCTCTGGATCTTGGGGCGTTTGCTTGTCTTCTGCTGTGCTGGATTCATCAAGGGTTTCTGCTTGCTTTCTCTTTGGCTTTTTCAGAGGAGGGTCTACAGACACTCTGCGACCCGCTAACCTCCTGCTTCTCCTGTCTGGTTCTGTCTCCTTCACATTTTCAGGCACTTTTAAAGACTTTTTTCTCTTCATCGCTCTTTTCACAGGTTCTCGTTTGGTTTTGATTTCAGTTTTTGGAGTATTTGAATCCACGCCATCCTTCTGCAGGGTTTCATCTGAAACGCCACTGGGAATTTCTGCCTCGCAAGCATCCACTAAGTCCTGGCACTTCAGGAGTTTAGCCATTTGCAGTACAGTGCTGATGTAACTTTTCTCCACCTCGATTTTTCCAAAATACGCATACTCTAAGAATTTCTCAAATGCATGCGGTAAGATGTCACACAAGAATAAACTTTTTACTTGGTCATTAGCTAACAGATGGGACTCGAAGTAACCACTGGATGCGGCGAGGACCACCCGATGGGCTTCAAACTCCTCCAGCTCTTCTTGAAAATCCACCTGTACCGTGATGTCACACAGGCTTCCCATGGTCCTCAGCTTCCACATGGCATTGAGCAGATTTTTATGGTGAGAGCTGGATTGCAATTGAACCAATCCATCACTCATTTTCTCTGGGTTCTGCAGCTGCCGGAAGAACATAAATTATTAGAGACATTTATCATTTATATATATATATATATATATATATATATATATATATACATACACACACACACATACACACTGTGTGTGTGTATATATACACACACACTGTGTGTATATATATATATATATATACACA
>NW_015505456.1:2226691-2231493 GCF_001515645.1 Sinocyclocheilus grahami | reverse complement strand
ATACTGTGTGTGTGTGTGTGTATATATATATATATATATATATATGATATATTACACACACACAGTAATAAATGTATTTACTGTGACAAATTTGATCAAACTGGTTGTTAATATTATGATAAAAGAACACTTAGACTTAGAACTCACTTTGAGTTTGTTTTATAATTAGTAAATTATTATAACCACTGTATTTCTGTACTAAAGCTTTATTATCTACATAAATGTTAAGCCATTTATTGTACACGCTAAACTTTAGCTTTGCTAATTATGGTAACGGCCCAAAATAAACCAATAGTTTACAGTCCCATTCAAATGTCTTTTATTTGCATAATTCTTTATACGAGTTCATTTAACTGCTTTGGTGCAAAAACCAACCGGAGAAAGGAAAGAAAATAAAAGGAGACGCTAAAGCAGTTAGCATCATTAGCTTTGTATTCAGATGAGCGATTTCTGTGCTAATGTAACTTAAGAGCGAACTACACGTGAATAGAACACATGTTTAATGTCCATCTGTGACATGCAGTGAAAGGAGGGTTTGCATAGCAAGGCTGGAGATTTCTTACCGTAAGGCCAGTAAAACGGCAGCCCTGTACAAATCAAATCCACGGGCACAACAAGAGTATTTCCGGTAGAACGCGCACCATTAAAGCCGAAGGCATCATGGGAAATTGAGTTCATCTGTAAAAGATTATCTTGATTCCTGACCAGATCTGGTGTATTTTTAATTCACAAATTCTGTGTAATAATAATAATACACTTTATTTATTAATGTAAATAAAGTGTAAAACTCTACAAGTACATACTGATTTTTTTTACATTGTTTAAAGTTCTCTTTTATTAACTTTTCTTTGTTTTTTATTCGTTTGTTTGTGTTTTGTATGGTTAGGTGAGATTTCTCTGACCCCCCTTATATATATAAACATGCATGAATTAAGCACTATTTTTTTCTCAAATGAAAGCTGTATCACTCCAGTCAGTACAGTGTTGTTTTATATTTTAAGATTGGATACATAACAATTCTACATAACTTGCACTACAGTTTTTTTTGTCAGACTTCTAAAGACATGTCAGTGGTGGAAAAATATTGCTCACACTGTAGACAGCTGCCCACTTACTCTGTCCCTGTGGCTTGTGACCTTAAAATACTAAAGGGCAACTGAGTTCATGGGTAACCCACGCTTACTATTTTAACCTGTGAATGTATACAAGGCGGTCTGCAGATACAATCTGCATGCATTTTGGGGGAGAAAAGACCCGTGAGCAGTTATCTTTTCTATATTTCTCAGACCGTACCAGTGCAGGTGTGTAGAGATTTGTGCAGCCTTCCAATACAATCTGAAACACCAGCCTCGAGACTCGTGTTCACAGATGGACAGAGATAAATATAGATGAAGCCCAACAAGCATAGTTTTCAGTTTTATTACAGAGCTGCTGGCAGTAAATCTCTGCTGTAAATGAATGGGCTCAGAACTGAATCTTGCAAAATTATATCGCACATGTAGCCACGGTTTAAACACATCTTCAGATGATATGTAAAGCTATTAGCTATTTAATATTAACAATACAGTTTTTTTTACAGATTAAAGCTGTGTTAGGAACAGCATACTATTATTCTGGAATTTTGAAAAAAAAAATGGATTTTTGAATTAATAATAATAATAATAATAGTTATATATATACACACACACACACACACACACACACACACACACATATATATATATATATATATATATATATATATATATATATATATATATATATTCACACAGACTTTTAAACACCTTAAAAATCACTTTAAATATGTTTTGTATTTAATACAACCTCTGTATATATATATTAGTATTTCATTTTTTCTTTTTTCATTATATTTTAGTGAATTTCTCTGAGACCGTACATGCCACAGTTTTAAGTCTGGTCCTGTACAGAGCACATTCAAGGCTTTTTAGAGATATCAAATGTTTGGGGGTTTGATCATAAACGCACCTTCTCCTTAGTCTTTAATTATGACTGAAATTGACAGAATTATCAAATTTAGCACTCTTAGGGAAATATGATAATGTTTTGTAATTATCATTTAAATCGGGCTAATTTTCAAATTGTTTGTCGTGAATAAACATATTGTGGGGTTTCAAATCGGAATATGACTTTTCGTTATGAAACGGGGCATCATTTTCATACATGTTTTCTGTAGAGGACACCAAGACAAACATCATGTTAATCATGCATTTTGGAGAAACACGAGTCAATAGGGGAAAAACAATTATAGATCAATATTCCTATGAAATATGAGATATTCATATAAAAGTATCTTATAGAAGTTATTTCTTCCATTATTCTGCTTATTTTTTCATTATGGTTTGCCCCAAGAACACATTGATATGCAAATTAGATGCAATGTAAAGATACATTGTATAAAATGAGAATACCAATTTATGGACATTTATATCAGATCATTCTGTTATATCTTACATAACATAGTTGTGAATCGTCTTTGTACAAAGTTTGGCTAAAATAGCTTGAAACTTAAAAACTGATTAGTGAATGATAAAATAAAACCTATACATGCCTTGTCCTCTACAAAGGACATAGAATAAAATATCTTGTTTCAAAAATGTTTTTTTCTCCATTTGTTTCTTATGCTCCAACCAATATAATGACAAAAACAACAATTCACAAAACTTGTTTTTTTTTCAGGTTCTCAGGAGGATATTAGTTCATGTCCACTAGATGGCGCTGTTGCATGCAGATTAACTGGAAGGAGGCCATGGAAACTGGACCAGAGTTTGGTATGCACGTCTGGCCTTTGCACAGTAACATTTGATCCTGTGCATTAATTTGATCTGGACAAACCCCCCTCCCTCATGTTCCTTCATGCTAAAGATGCAAGTTTAGATGTTTTCTCTGCTGCCGCGTGCGTTAGTCCTCCAGGATTCACCTGGGGGGGTTGCATGCCAGCCAAGCGCTCTTTATTGACATAGGAAATCCATATGCCTGGCATTTCCCTTAATGAGTTCTGCAAGTGCGCGGCTCCTTCCGGTGACTCATGCTGCACTTGTGTGGACCGGAGACTGTGGTTTTCCATTTACCTCTGGAGCTCCGCCACGGCGTCTGCGCTGCTGTAACCCGGCACGCTTTCAAAACCAGACAGCTACAGAAAGCCCTCCCTCTCCCCCGGCTCAAAACAATGGAGCCACATCTGCCCCAGTGCTTTAATGGTGCTGTTGGCCTGAAAGTCTTGTTGAATGTGAGAGAAAGAGCAAAAAGGAATGCTTGGGTCACACTTTCACGCTGTACTCTGTGTTAATAATCCCAGAATGCTCTTAAAAAGGAAGACGGCAGGAAAAAGTGGCGCAGTGAAACTCTTGCATGACAAACACAGTTATTGGCAATGAGTGGTTTGTCTTTTTTTGGCTTGAATACTTTAGCTGCTAATGTACATAGGCCATAAGGGGAACCAGGGCTAGTTGTCCCAATTATTATATCTTAGTAATATTCAGTAGTAGAGTTTTTATCATCATATATTACTTGCATAGAGTCTTTTGTATTTACAAACATGTCAGTTTATGGCAAATTGCATGTTTAATGTATGGAAAATTTGTATAATCCAAAATTGCTGTTTATGTAATAGATTTTAAGTATAATATATGTATATGTAATATAAATATATGCAATTTATTTAATATTACATTTTTAATATTTTTTAAATATATATTTTTGTTATTATATTACTAATGTGAGTGTGTGTATGTATTATATATATATATATATATATATATATATATATATATATGTATATATAATACATACACACACTCACATTAGTAATATAATAACAAAAATATATATTTAAAAAATATTAAAAATGATATATATATTTTTTTCCATTGTTATTTTATATATTATTATATTCTGTGTATGTTTGCACAGCATGCATGTTATAAACAAATAATTATTTATAACAATGCACCAATAATGGTAGAATTAATGGTAGAATTTTAAAATGAAATTTTACAAAAAATTCAGGGTAATTTTAATATTTTGAAATGTTATACAAAACGACAAAAAACGAAAAAGTTTGGTATTATTAATGGTATGATTTTATTTTATTTTTTTGTCTTTTTAGTTTTTACACACTTTTATATAATAATGTTCAGTAGTTTTTTGTAGTCAAAATTTAAATGTTTCTTCACAGAAATTGGCATTCAGAAGCAAGCCTGCGCTGAGATTTATTCACTGGAGTTGATAAGTGACAACTATCCCAAGTAAGTAGCTAATATTTTACAATTATGGGTTGTGGGAACTTGTTCTTATTCTGTTGATATACAGGGAAAAGATGAAAATATTACAGATGCTATAATGAAATATGGTGACACATATTTCCAAATTTTGTAGTGGACAAAGAAACCAAACAATCCCAAGCTCTGAAAATATCTTCTGTATTTATATTGGAGGTTTTAGTAGATGCATGCTGCTAAAGTGACCAAAACAACCACTTAGTGTATGCTCTGGTTATGAGCTGTAGTCGTAGTTTTCCTCCTGTATTGCTGGAATGGGGGAATGTTGTCCTAGACTGACCCGGAGTTGCTCTCAGTTCTACCCGTTTGCTGGAAAGCATTAGCATGTTGGACCATAGTGAGTTTTTAATACAAAATAACCACGTAAATCTCTGCCCGGTTTCAGATTTAACCACATTGTTAATAGTCTTCCAGTCAAACGTACTTCCAGGCCAATGTTCCTCTGTGGTTGGTAGTTCTTCCATCTCTATTCAAAATAAATGTTATCATGGAGAATACTGTGCT
>NW_015505456.1:2212537-2226659 GCF_001515645.1 Sinocyclocheilus grahami | reverse complement strand
ATAAAACTTATTTTTGGCAAGGCAACATTTCTAAATTTTGTTTAGTTTAACTTGAAGTACTAAAATAACTAAACACCTATGAAAAACTAGTAAACTAATAAAATAAAAGGCAAAAAAACAACAAAATTACAAAATCTAATAATATTAAAGTGAAAACAGAAAATATAAAAAAATTAAATCTAATTGTATATAACATTCAATTCTATGCATAAACATATATATATATATATATATATATTGTTTAGAAGTTTTGTAAAATGCAATAAAATCAAAGAATCTGTGATTTATGTTTATTTAATTGACAAAAAAAAGATTTCAATGTTTTCACAGACCAAATTAAATGTATTTTGTAAATTTAACAGAAAATATAAAAAAATTAAATCTAATTGTATATAACATTCAATTCTATGCATAAACATATATATATATATATATTGTTTAGAAGTTTTGTAAAATGCAATAAAATCAAAGAATCTGTGATTTATGTTTATTTAATTGACAAAAAAAAGATTTCAATGTTTTCACAGACCAAATTAAATGTATTTTGTAAATTTAAGCGCATTTGAATTTTGATGACTGCAGCACACTCCAAAAAAGTTGGGACAGAGGCAAAATAAAAGTGAAAAGGTTATAAAATATCCAAATTAAGCTGTTTTGAATCAGTCCGCAGTAAGCAGGTGAATTGGTAATAGGTCTAAGTATTGTGATTGGTTGTGAAAGGAGCATCTCAGTCTTTGCAAGCAAAGCTGGATCATGGCTCATTACTTTGTGCCAAATTTCATGAGAGAATTGTCAGACAAATCAAAAATCACATTTCTCAATGCAAAACTGCAAAGAATTTTCACCAACTACCATGCGTAATATTGTGAAATGATTCAGAGGATCCAGAGAAATCTATAGTCTGTGTAGGGCAAAGCAGGAAACCTCAGTTGAATGTGCATGACCTTTGAGCCCTCAGATGGCATTGCATAAGAAACCGTCTTGCTGTGGTGTGAAATATAGCCACATGGGCTCAGGAGTACTTCGGAAAACTGCTGTCACTTAACACAGTCTGCCGCTGCATCAAGAAATACAACTTGAATTTATTTATTGTTTATTCTCTTTATTATTAGTGTTTTTAATACCTTAAATTATATGTATGTCTGCACTATGTTTGTACTTTCTGTACTGGAAGCTCCTGACAGCTAGACGAATTCCTTGTGTGTGTGTGTGTGTAAACACACTTAACAATAAAGCTCTTTATGATTCTGATTCTGATTTCAGCTTGTTTCTGGGAAAAATGGACGTTGAGTTCCCAGTCCCAAAGACCAAAGGGACCAACCAGACTTTCATCAGTGACAGATGCAAAAGAAAACATCTGTCATGGTATGGTGGTGCAGCAGAGCAAACGGCATGGGTGACTGGAATATGTGCACGGTACCACTGACGTGGAAGCATATATTGGGATTGTACAGAGACTTAATACTGCCATCAAGATGACATCTTTCATGGGACGTCCATGGTTATTAGATCAAGACAATGCCTGGTCTCATTCTGCATGGTTTTGTAGACACAGAGTGAATGTGCTAGACTGGCCTGCCTGCAGTCCAGATCTGTCTCTTATTGAAAATGTACGGCCCATCATGAAAAGGAGAATCAAACAATAATGCCTATAGATTGTTGAGCAGCTGAAATCTTGTGTCAAGCGAGATTGGGCCAAAGATTTGCTTGCAAACCTTTAAGAATTAGTATCCTCAATTTTCCCCCAACATTGTACGTAAAAGGACAGTTTATGTGACACAATATTAAACATGCCTCTGTCCCAATTTTTTGGAGTGTGCTGCAGCCATCAAAATCAAAACCTGTTTATGTTTACAAAATACAATTAATTTGGTCTGTGAAAAGATTGGAAATATTTTCTTACTTTTTGTCAATGAAATAAAGATTAAAGAGAATGATCAAATCACAGATCTTGATTTTACTGCATTTTACAAAATGTCCCAACTTTTTCTGATTTGGGGTTGTAATATATTAAATAAAAAGAATGAAAATATAACCGTATCAAACCATTTTTTGCCAATAGCAATTGTATAAAATGTCAACTATTTAAACACGTGTGACAACTTGCCCCGTACTGACAGCTACATTAGATTTTATGACTGAAATGAGATTAAACTAATAGTTTATATATTTTTTTTTAAGTTTTGTTAAAATTATTAACAAAACTATAATAGTATTATTTGAATGATACTAAATTAACACTGTCTGAATAATCAATATGTCATTAGGTGTGTGTGTGTGTGTGTGTTTTAAGAGCCTTAAATTAAATTGAGCATGAAAAAATTCCAAACCAGCACTTTAGGTCACAGTGGTGTGTCTGACTTTGAAATCATTTTAAATGGCATACATTTTTTTTTATGCAATGATTAAATTACATGCTTAAAATAACACCGACATCAGACAAAAAAAGAACTGACCTCTGCAAGACAGTCTTGCTTTGCTCAAGTCAAGATTTGGCTTTTGTGATGCATAAATTGATTTTATTATCCCACTTAGCGCTCTCTTTCAGTAAATGGATCCAAGGCTGTTTAATTTAGTTTTAGGAACAGAAATGTAGATTATCTCAGCACTGTTTTACCTTTTATACTGTCACGGCTCTTATTGAAATAAGATATTCAGATGAATGCGTACCGTTGAACACTTGAATCATTGACAAAGATATCCAGCTTTGAAAGACAGAGTTTCCTGAGTTTCTCCTTCAACCGTCCTTGTGTTTTTTTAATCCAGTGTGTAACAGAATACAGCTCTTAATACACTCTCAACCTGACTCAAGGACAACCACAGGTTAAGAATAGAGCGTCTGTGTGATGGTTGGTCATCGATTTCACTCTATTATGGGCAAAATTAGAAAGTCGTGTTTGAATGAGAGTAATTATGGTTTCCATGTTTTGTGCGTGTGGATATTTGAATGTCGCACGACAATCAGTGTACTAGCGGTTTATGTTCTTACACTGTAATAAATGAGTGTTTCCTCAGCTACTCTGTGGACTTTTAGAAAATAAACAGCAGTGTAGATGAATTAATCCGTCTTTTTCATTTTTCGGAAACTTCTGAAGTCTAATTTCCAACACATCTCTAATTATGTATTATGTTATGGCATTTTAAACATTTTTGGAAGGCTTTTATGTCATAGCTAGCATTTGTGTATCCTAAATACACACAATTAAATCTTATTTTCAAATCTTTTTGCATAATTTGACAGAATTACAACTCAACTGGAAATGGTGCACAATAAAATATTCTGCGATAACTGGTGTTTACCTTGATTTTTCTTAGTTTTCTTCACACATGCATGTCTCATTTTACTTCCTTGGTAACCAAGTACACTATCTTTTGAATACTTTCTTAGTGGCAAAATTGCTATTGTGTAAATCATTTTAACATAATACATATTGAAATTAATTTTAAATGTATTAAATTATGAAATGTATTAGTTTTTGAAAATTGTGATCTAATTTTTTCTTTTAGATTATCATAGATTTTTAAAATATATATATATATATTTCTCAATCCGCAGACTTAATATTAAAATATGAAAATCCATCATATAAGTATTATTAATTAATTAATTAATATTTTTTATATTTTGAGATTGAAGTCTCTGAATAGTATAAGGCTAAAATACAAAAAAGGCAGCAAAAATAATTGATTTTTAAATTGATTGATGTTGAATTGTAATATTTTAAGATTAAAAATCTGGAAATGGCATGAGGGTAAAATACAAAAAAGGTACTTGAAAATAATTGATGAAGGTATGTTAAATGTTTTCAAGACAGTTTTGTGGCCTTTGTATAAATAATTTTATTTTTTAATACAGTTGAACTGTATTGGACAAGAAGGTGCCTGTACTTTAAGAAACATTGTCATAATATTTTATTTACATAGTATTTTCTTTACTTTTATACCTTATTTTGTGTATAATTATATCATCAACATGGATGATAGTGGTGTGTTTTTGAAGTCACACAGTTCCGCTTGTGTGATTAATGCTAAGGTAGTCACACCAGTGAAAGTAGAGTTTGGATGACCACAGATATGAAAATAACCTTTACCGTAACATGAGTCACACTGCAGTCGTGAATGGAGCGAGTGTTATCTCAATGAACCTGCGGCACTGGACATGATGTCATTATCCTGAAATAGATATTGTCATCTTGTTAGCCAGACAAGTCTAATATTGTCGGTTTGATCGTCCCGAGGGTTCAGGTTTCCCTGTGTTGCCCTTGAATAACTCATTTCCATTTGCTTTATCATTGATTGCTTGATCTTCAGCCAATCAGGAAGACTGATCACACTATCGATGCTTCACAAATGTGTGGTGATTAATGCATATCTCCCTGCCAGATAAATTAAAGGTCATGCCAGATGCAACTGCATCAAGTCGCAGTTGAAAGACATTTGATATGTTCAGAATAATATACTATTATGCTAATCTTACTATTTCAGCAGTACATAAGTATACTGTGCACAGTATGGATTTCTGTGTGCTTAAAATACCTGGATGTTAAAATGTGAATTTACACAAGAGCATATTAATTGATTATATCTATATACAGTATGCCACTGCATGCACATTTTAGCTCAAATATAGGCTTTAGTTTAAATTGAATTTTAAAAAGTAGTATGCAGGATACATGCAGTGCACAAAATGCAAATTGTTTTTCTATATGTAGTACATGAATCCCAGATGGCCTACTAAATTTGCCATAATGTGCCGTATCTAAACTAGAGCACACTGGATCCCACAATGCTATGCATTCAACCTGACCGTTTATTTCTAATGTTCTGTTTTTACAAAAATATGCCTGTTGTTTTTAAAATTTCTTTTTATTCATAACATTTCATCAGAATGCCAAGAGTGAAGACATTTCTAGATTCGATTTTTAAAAAGTAGTATGCAGTATATAATTTACTACAGCACACTATATCCCACAATGCAATGTGCTCAACCTGACCTTCATTTCTAGTCTGATAAATGAACAGAAGTCTGAAAGTCTAGTCTGAAAATGTGACAAAACATGTACAAAATATAAAATACATATGTGGTTTGTGATGTGTTTTTATTCTTTATTTTTGCAAGCAAAGCTGGATCATGGCTCATTACTTTGTGCCAAATTTCATGAGAGAATTGTCAGACAAATCAAAAATCACATTTCTCAATGCAAAACTGCAAAGAATTTTCACCAACTACCATGCGTAATATTGTGAAATGATTCAGAGGATCCAGAGAAATCTATAGTCTGTGTAGGGCAAAGCAGGAAACCTCAGTTGAATGTGCATGACCTTTGAGCCCTCAGATGGCATTGCATAAGAAACCGTCTTGCTGTGGTGTGAAATATAGCCACATGGGCTCAGGAGTACTTCGGAAAACTGCTGTCACTTAACACAGTCTGCCGCTGCATCAAGAAATACAACTTGAATTTATTTATTGTTTATTCTCTTTATTATTAGTGTTTTTAATACCTTAAATTATATGTATGTCTGCACTATGTTTGTACTTTCTGTACTGGAAGCTCCTGACAGCTAGACGAATTCCTTGTGTGTGTGTGTGTGTAAACACACTTAACAATAAAGCTCTTTATGATTCTGATTCTGATTTCAGCTTGTTTCTGGGAAAAATGGACGTTGAGTTCCCAGTCCCAAAGACCAAAGGGACCAACCAGACTTTCATCAGTGACAGATGCAAAAGAAAACATCTGTCATGGTATGGTGGTGCAGCAGAGCAAACGGCATGGGTGACTGGAATATGTGCACGGTACCACTGACGTGGAAGCATATATTGGGATTGTACAGAGACTTAATACTGCCATCAAGATGACATCTTTCATGGGACGTCCATGGTTATTAGATCAAGACAATGCCTGGTCTCATTCTGCATGGTTTTGTAGACACAGAGTGAATGTGCTAGACTGGCCTGCCTGCAGTCCAGATCTGTCTCTTATTGAAAATGTACGGCCCATCATGAAAAGGAGAATCAAACAATAATGCCTATAGATTGTTGAGCAGCTGAAATCTTGTGTCAAGCGAGATTGGGCCAAAGATTTGCTTGCAAACCTTTAAGAATTAGTATCCTCAATTTTCCCCCAACATTGTACGTAAAAGGACAGTTTATGTGACACAATATTAAACATGCCTCTGTCCCAATTTTTTGGAGTGTGCTGCAGCCATCAAAATCAAAACCTGTTTATGTTTACAAAATACAATTAATTTGGTCTGTGAAAAGATTGGAAATATTTTCTTACTTTTTGTCAATGAAATAAAGATTAAAGAGAATGATCAAATCACAGATCTTGATTTTACTGCATTTTACAAAATGTCCCAACTTTTTCTGATTTGGGGTTGTAATATATTAAATAAAAAGAATGAAAATATAACCGTATCAAACCATTTTTTGCCAATAGCAATTGTATAAAATGTCAACTATTTAAACACGTGTGACAACTTGCCCCGTACTGACAGCTACATTAGATTTTATGACTGAAATGAGATTAAACTAATAGTTTATATATTTTTTTTTAAGTTTTGTTAAAATTATTAACAAAACTATAATAGTATTATTTGAATGATACTAAATTAACACTGTCTGAATAATCAATATGTCATTAGGTGTGTGTGTGTGTGTGTGTTTTAAGAGCCTTAAATTAAATTGAGCATGAAAAAATTCCAAACCAGCACTTTAGGTCACAGTGGTGTGTCTGACTTTGAAATCATTTTAAATGGCATACATTTTTTTTTATGCAATGATTAAATTACATGCTTAAAATAACACCGACATCAGACAAAAAAAGAACTGACCTCTGCAAGACAGTCTTGCTTTGCTCAAGTCAAGATTTGGCTTTTGTGATGCATAAATTGATTTTATTATCCCACTTAGCGCTCTCTTTCAGTAAATGGATCCAAGGCTGTTTAATTTAGTTTTAGGAACAGAAATGTAGATTATCTCAGCACTGTTTTACCTTTTATACTGTCACGGCTCTTATTGAAATAAGATATTCAGATGAATGCGTACCGTTGAACACTTGAATCATTGACAAAGATATCCAGCTTTGAAAGACAGAGTTTCCTGAGTTTCTCCTTCAACCGTCCTTGTGTTTTTTTAATCCAGTGTGTAACAGAATACAGCTCTTAATACACTCTCAACCTGACTCAAGGACAACCACAGGTTAAGAATAGAGCGTCTGTGTGATGGTTGGTCATCGATTTCACTCTATTATGGGCAAAATTAGAAAGTCGTGTTTGAATGAGAGTAATTATGGTTTCCATGTTTTGTGCGTGTGGATATTTGAATGTCGCACGACAATCAGTGTACTAGCGGTTTATGTTCTTACACTGTAATAAATGAGTGTTTCCTCAGCTACTCTGTGGACTTTTAGAAAATAAACAGCAGTGTAGATGAATTAATCCGTCTTTTTCATTTTTCGGAAACTTCTGAAGTCTAATTTCCAACACATCTCTAATTATGTATTATGTTATGGCATTTTAAACATTTTTGGAAGGCTTTTATGTCATAGCTAGCATTTGTGTATCCTAAATACACACAATTAAATCTTATTTTCAAATCTTTTTGCATAATTTGACAGAATTACAACTCAACTGGAAATGGTGCACAATAAAATATTCTGCGATAACTGGTGTTTACCTTGATTTTTCTTAGTTTTCTTCACACATGCATGTCTCATTTTACTTCCTTGGTAACCAAGTACACTATCTTTTGAATACTTTATTAGTGGCAAAATTGCTATTGTGTAAATCATTTTAACATAATACATATTGAAATTAATTTTAAATGTATTAAATTATGAAATGTATTAGTTTTTGAAAATTGTGATCTAATTTTTTCTTTTAGATTATCATAGATTTTTAAAATATATATATATATATTTCTCAATCCGCAGACTTAATATTAAAATATGAAAATCCATCATATAAGTATTATTAATTAATTAATTAATATTTTTTATATTTTGAGATTGAAGTCTCTGAATAGTATAAGGCTAAAATACAAAAAAGGCAGCAAAAATAATTGATTTTTAAATTGATTGATGTTGAATTGTAATATTTTAAGATTAAAAATCTGGAAATGGCATGAGGGTAAAATACAAAAAAGGTACTTGAAAATAATTGATGAAGGTATGTTAAATGTTTTCAAGACAGTTTTGTGGCCTTTGTATAAATAATTTTATTTTTTAATACAGTTGAACTGTATTGGACAAGAAGGTGCCTGTACTTTAAGAAACATTGTCATAATATTTTATTTACATAGTATTTTCTTTACTTTTATACCTTATTTTGTGTATAATTATATCATCAACATGGATGATAGTGGTGTGTTTTTGAAGTCACACAGTTCCGCTTGTGTGATTAATGCTAAGGTAGTCACACCAGTGAAAGTAGAGTTTGGATGACCACAGATATGAAAATAACCTTTACCGTAACATGAGTCACACTGCAGTCGTGAATGGAGCGAGTGTTATCTCAATGAACCTGCGGCACTGGACATGATGTCATTATCCTGAAATAGATATTGTCATCTTGTTAGCCAGACAAGTCTAATATTGTCGGTTTGATCGTCCCGAGGGTTCAGGTTTCCCTGTGTTGCCCTTGAATAACTCATTTCCATTTGCTTTATCATTGATTGCTTGATCTTCAGCCAATCAGGAAGACTGATCACACTATCGATGTTTCACAAATGTGTGGTGATTAATGCATATCTCCCTGCCAGATAAATTAAAGGTCATGCCAGATGCAACTGCATCAAGTCGCAGTTGAAAGACATTTGATATGTTCAGAATAATATACTATTATGCTAATCTTACTATTTCAGCAGTACATAAGTATACTGTGCACAGTATGTGGATTTCTGTGTGCTTAAAATACCTGGATGTTAAAATGTGAATTTACACAAGAGCATATTAATTGATTATATCTATATACAGGATGCCACTGCATGCACATTTTAGCTCAAATATAGGCTTTAGTTTAAATTGCATTTTAAAAAGTAGTATGCGGGATACATGCAGTGCACAAAATGCAAATTGTTTTTCTATATGTAGTACATGAATCCCAGATGGCCTACTAAATTTGCCATAATGTGCCGTATCTAAACTAGAGCACACTGGATCCCACAATGCTATGCATTCAACCTGACCGTTTATTTCTAATGTTCTGTTTTTACAAAAATATGCCTGTTGTTTTTAAAATTTCTTTTTATTCATAACATTTCATCAGAATGCCAAGAGTGAAGACATTTCTAGATTCGATTTTTAAAAAGTAGTATGCAGTATATAATTTACTACAGCACACTATATCCCACAATGCAATGTGCTCAACCTGACCTTCATTTCTAGTCTGATAAATGAACAGAAGTCTGAAAGTCTAGTCTGAAAATGTGACAAAACATGTACAAAATATAAAATACATATGTGGTTTGTGATGTGTTTTTATTCTTTATTTCATGATTTCTGTGTGCTTAAAATACCTGGATGTTAAAATGTGAATTTACACAAGAGCATATTAATTGATTATATCTATATACAGTATGCCACTGCATGCACATTTTAGCTCAAATATAGGCTTTAGTTTAAATTGAATTTTAAAAAGTAGTATGCAGGATACATGCAGTGCACAAAATGCAAATTGTTTTTCTATATGTAGTACATGAATCCCAGATGGCCTACTAAATTTGCCATAATGTGCCGTATCTAAACTAGAGCACACTGGATCCCACAATGCTATGCATTCAACCTGACCGTTTATTTCTAATGTTCTGTTTTTACAAAAATATGCCTGTTGTTTTTAAAATTTCTTTTTATTCATAACATTTCATCAGAATGCCAAGAGTGAAGACATTTCTAGATTCGATTTTTAAAAAGTAGTATGCAGTATATATTTTACTACAGCACACTATATCCCACAATGCAATGTGCTCAACCTGACCTTCATTTCTAGTCTGATAAATGAACAGAAGTCTGAAAGTCTAGTCTGAAAATGTGACAAAACATGTACAAAATATAAAATACATATGTGGTTTGTGATGTGTTTTTATTCTTTATTTCATCAGACTGCCACTTTAAAGGGTTAGTTCACCCAAAAATGAAAATTCTGTCATTAATTGCTCACCCTCATGTTGTTCCAAACATGTAAGACCTCCGTTCATCTTCGGAATACAAATTAAGATATTTTTGATGCATTCTGACAGCTGGAACAACATGAGGGTGAGTAATTAATGACAGAATTTTCATTTTTGGGTGAACTAACCCTTTAAACTGCATGCTTAAAAATAAGAAGTATGGAGAAGTATGTAGTATATACTGCATTGCGACTTTTTATCTCACAATTCTGACTTTTTTCCTCACAGTTTTAAGTTTATCCTACAAATCTGACTTTTCCCTCAGAAATAATGTCAGGATTACCAGATATAAAGTCACAGTTCTGAGTAGAAAAGTTGCGATTCTTTGAGAAAAAAAGTTTTATATATACATTAGATTTTCTAATCTATAGCATTTATAACATTTACTAAGTGTGATTTTTAACATATTTTTTTACTCATTATTTGATCAAATTGTCAATTTTGTAGAATTGTGTAGCTATTTCTACACAAACTCTAATGGAAAATGTAATCTATCTGTATTCCCGTATGTTACAATCATAATGACCAGACGACACTCAATGAATTAAGCATGCAACGGTGAGGTCATTTGCCGAACACCAGCCATGCTTATTAATTGGTGTTTTTCAGTGCCAGGTGATTTTATTGGCCATGTGTTTGTGTATGTTCTCCCTTTTGTCACTTTGTGTTTTAATTTGAGGAGACATGCTGGTCAGCACATTCCTGACGAATGGAAAAGCCATTAAGTTTCATCCTGTCCTCCTCTTTACCTCTCTCTCTCTCTCTCTCTCTCTCTCTCTCTCCCTGCGTTCCTACGTTTATGTTCATTATGTTGCATCATCCCACGTCCTCTCGGCTCGATCATTATGATTACATGTTGCCCTCCTCTGTGCTTGTTGTGTATGGGACACCCTCTCTCTTATTCTATATCTGTCTAAACACACACACACACACACACACACACAGAAACATACACACTCTTTCATTTTGCTCGCTGCCACAGGAATTTCATGCCTGGTTAGCAAAGGGAGGCACTGGAGGCTGTCCAGATGCTTTCCCACAGTGGCTACTAGACCCTGGCTAGTTTGGAATAGCATACTGGCATACTACTTTTAGTAAGTCTGCAGTATATAGTATGTGCATAGTGACAACAATGCAGGTTGCAGTGTTTGCAATGTTTATCATAGCGTAAATCATAATATTTTTTTAGTAATAGTCGACAGTATGCAGTATGCATTAAGCAGTATATTAGTATTCCACTCTATCCCCTTTCTTTCTGTCTGCTTCTCACTGGCTTTGTTTGGAATAGTATACTTATACTTTTACTGTTTCTGAAGTATGTAGCATGCATACAGTGAAAGGAAAGCTTAAATGCATTCAGTTTTCAGTGTTGCGAGAGAACCAGATGTGTTGAGTAATGTAACATTGAAAATAAATTTGAATAACAATAAATTTAGATGTTAGAAATCACTAAATTAATTAGCAAATATATGGCTGATTGCAAACAGGTTGGTTGAACACATCCTCATTTGCCATGTTTATTGTTTGAAACTATGTTCATTACTGGGATAAAAAGTCATAAGTCTCGAAAAGTTTAAATT
Organism: Sinocyclocheilus grahami; assembly: GCF_001515645.1. NCBI lineage: Eukaryota > Metazoa > Chordata > Actinopteri > Cypriniformes > Cyprinidae > Sinocyclocheilus > Sinocyclocheilus grahami. The sequence continues at coordinate 2,214,911 of NW_015505456.1, read as the reverse complement.
ATGACAAAACATAATTATGACACAAACTGAAATTGTAAACTGAAGGTCACAATGATGAAGTGGAAATTATGACAAAACATCAAAAATGACATGGACAAGTCAAAATTAAGACATTAGTCAATTATGACATGAAAAGTCTAAATTATGGCAAAAAGTCTAAATAACAATTCATAATTATGACATGAAAACTATGACAAAAACATAATTGACACTAAAAATGTTGAGCTTATGACAAAGTCAAAATTGTGAGATAAAAAGCCATAAATATGACACGAATGAATTATTATTAATTATGACAAGAACATAATTATGACATTAAAAATGTCGAGATTTTGACAAATACTCGAAATTATGACATTAAAAGTCAATGAAATAAAAATTCATGATCATGAAATGGAAAGTCTAAATTATGACCTAAAAACATAATTATGACATTAGAAAAGTCAAATTTATGACAAAAAGTCTAAATTGACAGTCAAAATTATAACATAAAATCAAATTAAGAAATAAAAAGTCATAATTTTACAATAACTTTTTATGTCATAATTATGACTGTTGTTACATCATGTGTTTCATAAAAAGTAGGCAGCATTCAGTGTAGAGTGCACAGTGTGTAGCAAGCAGCATGCTAGTGTAGGATATCAGACCGAATCAGACAATCTAAGATTTGGTCAAAACCGAGTTGAGGCACGAGGAGTCACAAAAATTCCACAGAGGCCCAAGACAACAGGATGTCATAAATCAGACCCCAGCCTCTCTGAAGCAAGCCTAAACCTAAGCCCCTGTCACAGAACAGTTTTCAACATTAACACAAAAGAACACATTGACAAGTCCAAGGAGATTGTAAAATTTTGGGGCAAGTTATCAAGAATAATGGTCAAAAGAGATGACCGCATGACTATCACACGATAGTAACTACAGTCACAAGCTCCTCGTAAATTGACTTCCCCCACTTCACGACAAGAACAGACAGACTAAAATTCCTTACAGACATTTTAATCTCTGGTCTCCTTACTCCATTAGGAGCACAGTCTCTCTCTCTCTTTCTCTCCCCTCTCTATCTCTCCTCCTTCTGCCCTCAAGCTCAAAAAATACCCCGTGGTTGAGGTCTGATCTCTCCGGATATGCCTTCATATAAAACACATGCCGGGCTCTGCGTTCTCCAGAGATTGCTCTCAACCACACAATTCAGCCAGACACTCGCTCTCTCTGAAGGGGTCCAAGGCCTCAGTCAAACAGCTGCCTCACGGGAGATGATTGTGTTCCCATGAGAAGGGTTTACACGGCTAAAATAAGGTGCTGTGACATGGACAGGTTAGCCCTTTCCGCAGGGCATTGCATAGTGTGGTCAGATTCCGCCTACTTGTGTAAGCTGGGTGAAACGCTGCCTCTGTAGTCATGTGCTCATCCCTTCCTGTGTCTGAATAGAGCTTTCATGAATGCAAACCTGTAACAAGCTTATAGAAAGACAAGTCAGTGATATTTGTTGACACAAAAACTTCCCTAGAGAATCAACACCAAATGTCTACATGACACAGGCAAAGTGTGTTTTAATAAAGGGGTCATATGATGCGATTTCAATTTTTCCTTTCTCTTTGGAGTGTTACAAGCTCTTGGTGCATAAAGAAGATCTGTAAAGTTGCAAAGACTAAAGTCTGAAATCCAAAGAGATATTCTTTATAAAAGTTAAGAATCAACCACGCCTACCTAAAACGCCTCGTTCTAACACACCCCCACATGTCTACGTCACGATGTGGGAAGATTGCATAACCGCCCAAATGTTCACGCAAAGAAAGAAGGCGTAACTTTTATTCTCACTGTAGTATTGTTGTTGTCGCCACCATGTCGTGAAGACGTTGTGTGTTTCATTGTGAAAGTGAAACTACTTTGTTTGGCCTTCCAAAAGAGGACACGACTAGAAATCAGTGGTTAAGTTGTATTTACAACACTGTTCCAGAACACTTCAACCCAAATATTCAGATGTGTGCAGCACATTTCATGGAGGACTGTTTCCTGATCCTGGGAGAGTAGACTACAATGCCGGCTGTTCTGACTCACAGACTGTAAGTACGTTATCATAGTTAAAGGAATTGCCACTGATGATTCAAACGCGAGTTTTGAGCAGTGTAGAGTAGCGCTTGTTTTTTGTCATTTCTCTGATCACAAATGCAGACATGGTTTTATGTTTACCCGGCGCGATGCAATGCAACGCGTAAAAAGACAATATAAGTCATTATAATCCATAATTATAATCCATTATAATCCACTGGATGCAACAAATGCCTTATTTATAATGGGTTTTAATGTTTTTGTCTCGTCGCTCCGGCCGGGCAGGGCATCACAGTATGGTGAGGGGCGTAACATTTCCGTCACA
>NW_015505456.1:2160566-2212359 GCF_001515645.1 Sinocyclocheilus grahami | reverse complement strand
GTTGGGTTACTACCCAGAAAGTTGGGTTAAACATTTAAAATTAACATTTTGCCTCCTTTTTTATGGTTCACAATAAAAAAGTGGATAGTACCAGGAACAGTTAAACAATTAAACGTTTTTTTTTATGGTTTTTTGTGAAAATGTACATGCTTTAAGTAAAATGAGGCATTAGAGCATTTAAAAAAATAGGCCATCAAGTTTCAGGTAAAATGTGTATAAACATTGGTGTTATTTAATTTACTTAGTGTCATTTTCGTTTAACTTAATTTGATCAATTATATATATATTATATATAAAAAACTGGAAACTTTATGGTAATTCACCTGAAGCAGGTTTAAAATGTATATGCACAGTTTCTAGGCGTTTTATGTGTGTTATGCCAGGGCTCTTCAACCACTTTATGTTAAAAATATGTGCCAGAAAACATAACTTATACCCATTTTTCCTGAAATTTCCTCTCCAGCAACTATGAAAAATATTGCAAATCTCATTATCTTTTTCTATGGCTCATTTTGTATAGCATTTCACCTGCATTATATAGGAGTTAGAAGTGTATTAAAACTGTTGTTGTCAACTACACAGACGATTCCTTTAGTCTTACACTAAACACTAAAAGCTTGCAGGTTTTTTGTTGATCAGTGCTACATTAAATTAATAAAATTAGGACAGAACTGTACTTTGAATTAGACCTATGTCACCTATTTGACCTGATGTACAAATGCATAGCATAAATCACATCTGTTTTAAACTACAAATAGATTTGATAAGGAAACCATGTGCTGTGACTCTATATTGGATGCTCTAAATGCAAAATATTTCTTCAATGGTGACGTTTAAGGTTTGCCTTAAACTTATTCATAAAGTGACACTTTTTCAAGTTCACAGACACCCTGGCTTTGTACAAATCCAGACAGACTGATCGCCCTGAATGTTTGTTACTATAAAGTACAGGCTTATATGCTTGCCAACCATTTTATTATTTTGCATTGTTGCAGAGTATATGATGCGCTGTCACTTATGACGTTATGTACTTGAATACAAAAAAATCAATTATATACATTTCTATATAGCCAAGCCAAGAGTATGTGCAATGCAATGAAATCCTTTCCATGTCTTGATCTCTTATGTCTCTAAAATTTCATGCCTGCATGTTCTGCTTTAGTAGCATTTGTCTCGCAGGTGATATCCAGCAGGAGATGCGGTTTTTCTCTCTGGTGTTAAAGCCAGATATGCTTGCTGCTTGTTATCCTTTTCCTCTTTTGACTGCCAAGTCATAACCGCCTGGGGTGGTTTTAGTAGAAATATTTAGATATCACAGATTATCCAGGATTTCCTTGACATTCCATTAACTTTGACATTGTGTTCGACTGGCAAAGTCAAAACCGTTGGCACCGTTGCACGGATTCGGGCGTTTCAATAATCACGATTTCGAAAGGCCCGTGCGACGGTCACAATTACTGTGTAGAGGAATACATTCAAATTAGAATAATATCTACTGTGATAAACAAAATAATCACAACCCCCCCTTCTGCCAGCGATGACATCATCCGTGCATGCGGGGGAGGAAGGCACGATTACAGTCATGCACGGATAAAAAAAGACTAGTATAAGAGATGTTTATGCTATTGTTGCATTGTGACAGTATTCTTTTCTAAATTGTTTATGGTGGTTGAATTATCAGTAATGCCTTCCAGGAGAGACATGTACAATAAATCGCTCCCACACTACTGTTTATGTGGCTGTTTTTGATCTTTCGAGCAGCAGGCATAAATGTTTGACTAATACTTGTAATGAGGCTTGACTTCATGCCACGTCTTGCGCTGGACAGAAAACCCCTCAAATTACTGCAGATATCAATCTCTCCCTGCTCCAGGTCACTTTCGCTCATATAAGCTTGAAAGATTTCGGCCAACATCTGCACACACCCTGTTGGGTTTTCTTGAAAACTTATACTGAGATCTATATGCTTAGGACAGAAAAATCACAATTATTTCTCCAAAGCATGTAAGATTAAATGGAAAATTCTGCTTACATTTGTTTTTGAAAAGTCTCCTCTGGAAAGTCAGAAAAGATCTCGATAATGGCTAAATGCTTTAACGATACCAAATCATGTAATCAATCGTCTCCATATTATTATTACTATTTGTATAATTTTATAATATAGAATTGTATCATTTGAACATTTTATCTCACAATTGTGACTCTGTATCTTATCATTTCAACTTTTTATGTCTGTAAATCGCTCCCACACTACTGTTTATGTGGCTGTTTTTGATCTTTTGAGCAGCAAGCATAAATGTTTGACTAATACTTGTAATGAGGCTTGACTTCATGCCACGTCTTGCGCTGGACAGAAAACCCCTCAAATTACTGCAGATATCAATCTCTCCCTGCTCCAGGTCACTTTCGCTCATATAAGCTTGAAAGATTTCGGCCAACATCTGCACACACCCTGTTGGGTTTTCTTGAAAACTTATACTGAGATCTATATGCTTAGGACAGAAAAATCACAATTATTTCTCCAAAGCATGTAAGATTAAATGGAAAATTCTGCTTACATTTGTTTTTGAAAAGTCTCCTCTGGAAAGTCAGAAAAGATCTCGATAATGGCTAAATGCTTTAACGATACCAAATCATGTAATCAATCGTCTCCATATTATTATTACTATTTGTATAATTTTATAATATAGAATTGTATCATTTGAACATTTTATCTCACAATTGTGACTCTGTATCTTATCATTTCAACTTTTTATGTCTTAATTATGACTTTTGAATGCATGAACTGATCAAATGTGTGCACTGAATGCAAAGTGCTTTGGATAAAATCATCTGCCAAATGTAAAACGCTCACTCGTGTTTTTTATTAAGGAATATTGTAGAAGCATCTGAGACAAAGCTGATACTTATATGAAACCTAATTGATGACTCCATGAAGTATCCTGAACTATGAAAGAGCAGTCTACACAGTTTTCCGCTGGTTCTCCCTGCCATCCTAGATTAAATGATGCACTGAAATACAATGACAAACACTGAGTAGACAAAGAAAAGACTTAAATAGATGCAGTCAGTCTAGTGCATGAATAAATTGAGACGTAAGCTGTCTGCAGTCGTGTCTCTGTCTGACAGTCAAGTCTAAATCAACAGGTGTGATGTGAATCGTACCGTGTGCCGCAGCCACGAACGGAGAGGGAACACACTATATCCCTCATTAGGTGAGCTAGCTCTCTGCAGCTCAATGAGTCGGGTTGCCGTGGTGATGAGCATGTTGTCATGGTTGTTTTTTGGTTGAAGTCTATATCCCTGATGATGTGAGAGCACAGGTCATTTTGTTAGACAGCAGAGCTGCGTGAAGCTTCTTTAAATAGGCCAAAGCAGTGATGCAACACATGCTGACTACAGTAAAGAAATACACCATTCACACAGACAGCAAACACTGGTTTATGTGTACAGTGCTTTACGTGCATGCATATGTCATTGGACATTTCTACATTCTGTTTCCTAGATCATCTAAACCGTTTTAGAAGCACTGACTCTAAAATTCATGGATGCATTTAATTTGTACTTACAATGTTTCTAGAATTTTTAATAGAATTACATATACAATACATTAACACAATTTTTGGTTTATTTTTCACATGCTCGTTATTATTATTATTATAAATCTACTCTTTCTCATTTTTAATCTATTATTTTCACAATTACTTTTTATTTTAAGGGGTTTGTATTCCTATATTACATATGTGGGGAAAATTATTTTTACATTTTCATTCGTAATAAACCTCCATATTCCATAGAGGAAATGTTAAAAATCATACTCTCATTTAAATTTTTATGTATATATATATATATATATATATATATATATATATGACCATTTTGAAGGCTCAGGAAACCTTTGCAGGTGTTTTGAGTTGATTAGCTGATTGGCATGTCACCATATTCTAATTGGTTGAGATAGTGAATTGGTGGGTTTTTGTTAAATGTGAGCCAAAATCATCACAATTAAAAGAACCAAAGACTTAAACTACTTCAGTCTGTGTGCATTGAATATATTTAATACACGAGTTTCACAATTCGAGTTGAATTACTGAAATAAATGAACTTTTCCACGACATTCTAATTTATTGAGATGCACCTGTATATTATGAAGCTATATATTATAACATAAAATAATATAAACTTTATATAAACCTATCCCTCACTCAAACTTTTTATTTTTTTTAATATTTTCATTATGTTATGTTGCATGTTTGCATGTGATGTTAACTTGAACGCAATGCTCTACCCAGGAGCTTGCCAGCAGTTGGTGTCATATTGGTTGGTCTGGACAGATAATGAAATATGTCATGCCAAAGACAAATGTATCTTCTCATTCAAAACCTTTCAGACGTGTTATCATTACAGGCTGGGGAAGCATTAGCCGGGACAAGCTCAATGTCAATGATGTCAAGGAGCTGCAGCAGAATAATAGCTCTGCGAAACCAGTCCATCTAAATGCGTCCAGGGCTCTTATCGACTTCTCTGATGATATATGTGCCTGTAATGTGTGAAAAAAGACAGCTACTATTGCAGATGTGGCAAGGACGCGGTATGTATCTTGAATAAAAATATGCATGGCATTAACCTTTGATTGAATGTTCTTATTATTGCACAGTTCTTCTCTGCCTTGCAATAGCGGTTGAGTATGTGCGTGTGACCAACCCATATGGTCGATGACTCATCGTGCAGATGAACTATCTGAAACATCAATGTCGCTGGACTCCATCCTCTGCACTGCTTGACTGCTGGGGCTCTGTTAGGCATGCGGAGAGGGGAATCCCGTCTAAGACGGAGCATGCATGAGCGTTTGTGCGGCTGCGCGGATGTTCCCGAACAGCCGACCATTAATGAGGATGACTCATCCCTAGAAACCCCACTGGATGGGTGCGGAGGTGATTCACCATGTGTCTGTGTGCTATCCAAGGATACCCTTCAGTCTAAACCCCAGAAAAGTGTCATGCTGTGCATAGTTGGTGTTTCCACTGAGAGTTCATAAAGACAGAGGAGGTTTGAGGTCACAATCTGCTTGGGGTCCTTTTTGCCTTCATGTTTCATTAATTAGTAAGACTCTCTGATTACAGCCTTAGCTTTCATTTACAGCTATTTTGAGGATGACATGTAGTTTTTGCACCGCCCACCTTACGCCCGCCAACTGTGTAGACTGTGCAGCTTCAGGCTCAAGAAAAACATCATTTATTCTTCGTTAAAAAGGTTGTATGGTGGCTTTTCTATGCTCCTTTTTTTCTTGAAGCTGGTAGAACATGCTGCTAGCAATGCTGAGGTCATTGATTCATTTCACAGGAATTGATAAAATGCATAGCTTGAATGCAGTATTGAGAGAGCTGCTTTGGTTAAAATACAAGTAAATTATATTGATGTTCTTTGTAGACATACGATATCGTTCCTGATTTATGAAATTAAGCTTTTAGTTAAATGCTAGACACAGAAACACAGAATTTACAAATAATGTAATACAAAATATACAAAAATAAATAAATAAATTGAAGTAAAATAATGACAGCAGATTCATATTTTTACTCTTAAATTAGTTTTAGCTTTTTAGCATGAATTGTATATATAGATTTTTTTAGTATCAATGCATTTAAGAGAGTCAGCAACATTCAAAATTCAACCATAAACGTCTTTTGTTTATATAAAGTTTAACAAATAAAATTATATAATTTATCATATAATTTTTTTCTTTCTGTTCAACATAAATAAATCTTCCCAAATATTTTTGGAATGATAACAGTCAAATAGGAAAAAAGGAAGAAAAAAAAGCTCATGCAAACTAAATGGCAACTGTGGAAAAAAAATAAAAATAAACTTTGATCAACAATTTAAGTGGACTTCTAGAAAGGTAGTATATTAAAACTCTAAAAAAATATAGAATATGTCCCCTTTGCAGGCACAGGTGAAGGTTTTTCTACAAGACTACATCAAAAAATGTCAGAAAGGCAGCATAACGCAGAAGATTAAAGAACAATTATGAAACTGTCATATCAAAAATTTAATTCTTCTTTCTCTTCTGTTTTTGCTGCTGGTTGCACTTTGCAGTCCAAACCTTCTGCAACCTTTCTGCTTAGTAAGACTTCACTGGCCTTCTTCTAATGAGCTGCGGTGGAACCAGCCCCAGCAAACCCAACGGTCCACCCTATCAGGAAATAATCACCACTCTAATCAGCCATAAAGATGATGTCTCAGCATAGACAACAGGTGCAGTGTAGCTGATCAGTATTCCGGTGGGACGAGACTTCCTTCCCAGAGAGAATGCATGGTAAGCAGTTCACCATCAGACCTGGTGTGAGCCCTGCAGTGATTACATTCAAATGTATTCAGAAAATCCATGTGAGAAGGATGAACAGTGACTTAACATCAGTATACGCTGAAATCCACAAAGAGTACATGAAGATTAAACCGGAAAATATGGCTTGTTTGCTAGACGTGGATTAAAGTGCTTCATATCCGTTGATATGCAGTGAAATGCAAAGCAAATGCAAACAAATGTTGCCCATTCTTAATATATACGGTACATCCACTGATGTATAGCTATTTTTAAATTAAGGCATGTTTTTGCTGCTTCTTGCATTTCACATTTGGAACTCACTTTGGATAATGAGTGTCTTCTGTATAAACAAATATAAAATTCATGAGGTAAACCTTCACCCATTTTTGTGACAACACAAACATGTGCAAATCTTTTTTTTTTTCATGACATCTTTTTTGAACCTTGAAAGCTCCTTTTAGTCCACATTTGGGTTGTGATGCCATCAAACCCAACCAAGTGTTGCATTGTATAAACACACTACTATAAGTCTTTTAAAGGTTTACTTCTACCAGGAGTGGGATTCAAACCCATGCAAATATTTGTCCATTGGATCTCAAGTCCAACATCTTAACCACCCTGTTCACATCTGTTGGGAAGATGGTTTGGCATTTTGTCCTGGATATTTGTATTGTAATATCATCAAACTGATGAGCATTTCATTGTACAAATATACTGTCTTTTAAATATTTGCTTTTACCAGGAGTGGGGTTCGAACCCACGTGGACATTTGTCCACTGGATCTTAAGTCCAACGCCTTAACCACTCGGCCATCCTGGTTGTATGTTAGGAGGAGTGGGGTTTGAACTCACGAGAACATTTATCCCCTGGATCTATCCCATCAAACTCTACATTACTATATATCCTCAAGTTTAGACATCTTAAAGGGATAGTTCACCCAAAAATGAAAATTACCCCATGATTTACTCACCCTCAAGCCATCCTAGGTGTATATGACTTTCTTCTTTCAGATGAATACAATCGGAGTTATATTTAAAAATGTCCTGGCTTTATAATGTCAGTGAATGGTGGTCGAGATTTTGAAGCCCAAAAAAGTGCATCCATCCTTCGTAAAAAGTACTCCACATGGCTCCAGGGGTTAATAAAGGCCTTCTGAAGCATATCAATGCTTTTTTTGTAAGAAAAATATCCATATTTCAAACTTTATAAACCGTAATATCTAGCTTCCGCTAACTGTCGTATACGCATTCACGAAAGAGTGGCGAAGCGTAAGCTCCGTTTTTATTTTTCACCTCGAGTATGAGCTCCATATTCTCACTTTATGAGCCATAAAGGCCTGATACATAAAAAAAACACATATGCAAATTTTAATATTTGATTTAAAGATTCAACAAATTGATTTTTCTGGCTATTATTTCATATGTCAGGCTTTACAGGGTTAAGCATTCGGCCGTCCTGGGGCTTAGATCTTGGTCCTAACTGCTCTGCCCCATTCAGATGAGTGGAAAAGCCTTAATTTATATGTATGGCTGCTTTTACTTCTCTCCACTGGCAGAAAAGTCTCTTTTGGTTGAAGCGGTAATTGGCACGTGCGACTGTGGTTTTCCTTTTCCCCCCTTTTTTTATGAATGGAAGTTCTGGATTCCCCTCATGGGATTTCATAAATCTACTCCTATGTAGATGTATTGATCTCTGTGTGTTCGCCGTCTCTATTCCTCTGTCACTCTCCTCTTGCTCACATCCCTGCCTGACAGCATAAATGATGTCCACGGCCTGCGTCTCTCTCCCGCCGTGTTACCATAGCAACTGGAGCGATAGGGGAACACTGTGTTCCTTCGATCTGCAAGTGGGTCATGGACAAAACGACACGTACCGAACCATATTGAGTGGCTGGTGCTCCACACGGCTTTGCTGGTGACCTATATCACACATCCAAACAGGAATCCCCATCGGCTGCTATGTCGACTGATAGGTTTAGCGCTCAGATGCAAGCGCGCAGCATGACAGCAATCCGGTTGTGTGAGCACAAATGTCTCTAATTGTTATTTACAGCAATGCAACAAGCAATCTTCAGTCGATATCTCGCCGAAAAGAGGCTATTCGGAGCATGTGAATCAAGTTTGTATATGTGGAGATTATTTAAGGAGAGATGTAGGCTACTGCAAGAGCTGCATAACCATTCTTCAAAAATTTCCACAAAAAATAATAATACTATACAGGGGGTCAGTAAATGATCACAAAATTACATTTTTGGGTGCACTATCCTTTAAAAAGTGTCAATGCAAATGTGTATTGACAGTAACTCATCAATTAAAATGACAAAAAAGCATTTTGTCTTGCAGATCACAGTATGCTGTGGATTTCTGAGGGACACACCCCATAGAGAGCTACTATTTCATTATGATCTCAGTGTGGTCAGACCGGTACAGACTAAACTACTACATCATACTTGGATGTTGTCTTCACGTTTTACAACTTAGGAGTTCAACAAAATAATGGAAACCATCCCAATTCAAGGAAATGTAAGGGTTATTTTCAACTTAACGGCTATATGCAACATGTGTGGCCTGCTGTCAATTACCGCAGACAAAAACAGGCATTTTTTATGTCCCTGAGGTTTTTATCTTTTTGTATTAAAACTAACAGATTTTTTCTTTGCGTTATATAACATTTTTCAATGTCTTCATTACTTTTGGTTCTATTGAGTTTTATGTAGCTTTTATTGTTTCATTTATCTTAAAATATGAAAATCCTCAAATATTATTATATATTTTTGATTATGGTAAAGAGTGAAATAATCATGAGCTTCTAAAATACATTTCAATATTAACCGTTTGAAAGTGATTTATACTTTACATTTTCTCACAAATTATGACTGTTCCCCAAAATAATGTAAAAAAAAAGAAAAGAAAATAATCTTTTATTATAATTTTTTTATTATAAAATAAAATAATAATTAAATATTGGTACACTTTGTCAAGCCAACATACAAAGTTTGTCAAAATAAGCAGTTTTTCTAGTTACATAAAATTATTTGAATCCATTCTATAATTCTACTTGCATTAAATAAATTAAATAATTAATGTAAAAATATAAATAAATAATAATTAAATAAAAAAATATAAATGTGTGTATTTGAGATACATACTATGCTAGCTAAGCATTTTTTTTACAAAAATGTTTACAAAATAAAAACATTTAAAACATTTGTTAATAAGTTGATATGTAGTTGAAGAAACGTCTTTTAATGAATGGAAACCCTGTTTACACTAAATACACTTAGCCTAGCTGGTTGGCAGGTCAGAGGGTTTAAAAACATAAATGTGATGCTCATCATTTTGTTAAAGCACTTAAATGAGATTTGCAGTTTCCTAAAGCACTTTTCTAGGTTGATGAACTTGAGTTTCTAGGTTGAGAACTTGAGTCTGCTCCATGTAAACATTAGGCCTAAATCACCTTTTATGTCCCTTCCTGTTACCCATACAGCCAGGTAACAAGCAAAGGTAACTAGTTTTGCTGTTTTAGCTAAAGATTGGATTTAACTTTGCATGGTAAGTGATTCTATCATCAGTTTCATGCTAACATGTTTAATGTGGTTTGTTTATGCTTTTGAAAGTTGCATATTTGAATTATTTCCTGTGCTGCAAACTTTACTATAAGTGTTTTACTGTAAACATGTTTCCTGTTTGTTTAAGCACTCTGTTACTGTCTGCTGCAATTGAAAGCAGGCCAAAGATGCGGTCCATAGATCTTATGTTGAAAATATCTTGCAGTGTTGCTTTAATATCAATGAGATATGCAGAAATATGGAAAATAGCAGGTTGGAGAAGATCTTTTTGTACATTTATACTCGTGTATGTTTTGAGAGATCAGACATGCACATGCTCTTGACATGGTTTCTCCAAATGTCTCCAGCAGTGTCTTTGTTTCTCTGCTAGGCATTTCATGCTGCGGCCTGGCACTTGTTTCCCTATAATCTGTAGTCAAGGACAAAATGAGAAAGCCATCTCTGTGTCTAGAGGCCAGTGCCATACAGGAAACACATCAGCAGCGTGCCCCAGTGGGTTCCTGGCACAGCGATGCCTGTCATCCACAGCAGTGCTTGAATGAGACTCACTGGAAGACTGTGACATACCGTATGAGCGTTTTGTAGACTGGGTTGTGCAAAATTCAGAATTCAAGAATCGGTTTTCAGTTCATGAGTGGGAATTTAAATCGAATTGGCCACACCTAACAGGAAGTTGAACTGAAATGTGAACTGGAATGACAGCACAAAGAATTTATTGAATTCAAAGAAATTCAATACAGTTCATGCATTCTGGGAAATTAAGATCCTGCACAAAAGTATATATAAATATCATATATTTATTTATACTAAGTATAGTGTATACCAAATATACTATACTAAGTACTTAATAGTAAAAAATATAGCCAAAAAAAAAAATATATATATATGTATGTGTGTGTGTGTACGTATGTATGTATATATATATATATTTGTGTGTGTGTGTACGTATGTATGTATATATATTTGTGTGTGTGTGTGTATGTATGTATGTATGTGTATATACAGTATATATAATATATATATATATATAAAACAAAAACAAATCTCAAAGAATGAATATTAGAGATTGCAGAGAATATTAAAAGTCCCTGTTAGTGTTTTTGGTGCATTTATTGTTAAAGTTACCATCCTGACTTTACAATGTCAGGACAGCATGAAATTAATATTGACACTATTTATTTTCTTTTTTACAGCTTGTGTTTTCAAACCTTCTCTTTTGTGTACAGACCATAACATCACTGTTTTATTCACTTTGTCCAGTCTTCAGAGACTATTTCATGCACAACCTAATTATGGTAAAACAATGGCATCCTTATAAACCGGTAGGGGTGCCGGCACATCAGGCAACCTAGATAGATATTTAGGGGAGCTTTGTTTCTTGGCTTGCAGCCATATCTTGATGACATTGTAGCTCTGTCCTCCAAACAGTATGATGCAATGAAAGACAATCTTCCACACAGCAGTGAGCGGCCCTGCTTTACCTCGGTACCTACATTATTCTCAGAGCGTCCTATGCAAGTGAACACCAGAAGAATGCAATAAAATACAAGCATATTCACCTGGTGGAACATGCAGGCTCTGCAGGGTGTATAGCGGGTGCTGGTGCTGCCAAGGCTAGCCACAGTAAAGACTGGCATCCATTTACATCATGCTTGAGTGAACGGATACTCCGATTACAGGAAATGCAAACACTGGCGCTTTCAGTCTGCTTGTCTTACATAACCACAAATTGCTGGACATTTACGAGCTGGAGGCTCCATTGTTTCAGCTCTATGTTCATATTTTTGGGTTATAAACAGAAACCGATTGGGGTGAGATTTTGTAATGCCCGGTTTTGTTTTACGGCACTGGTATTTCCTCATGAAGGGGAACTACCTGAAATGTGCATTTTATGTTGCACTTTTGCTTCTGTTAACAAGACAAATTTCAAACTAAAGCTGTGAACTATATTTTATTTCAATTTTAGAAAACTATATCTCACAGCTGTTTTTCATTGGCATGACATTAGTACAGCAAAAATTGTCAACCAACAATCTGCTTTTTGCAACAACTTGTAATATGAAAGCATTTCTTTACTGGTTTATTATGATTTTTTTCTTTTTTTTTTGCACACAGTTTTACTGCTAATTTCCTCATTTTAGCAAATGGTTAATTTCACTGATCTAAAATAAAATAAAATAGTTTCTATATTTTTTATTTTATTTTATGTCTTCTTTTTTGTAGTATTTAAATACTGTTCATAAATATTTTCGACTATATAAATAAAATAGTATTTAATCGTATAACTTTTACTAATATTATGTCATATTTAATAGCATAAAATAAATATAAAATTTATACTCATATTATTAGTATACTTTGATACTTTTTGGTAGTTTTGTAAAAAAAAAAAAAAAAGTTTTTTGTTTTTGCTCACATACAAGGATTTAAAGGGTTAATTCACCCAAAAATGTACGAAACCCATAAGACCTTCGTTCATCTTCGGAACACAATTTAAGATATTTTTGATGAAATCTGAGGGCTCTCTGACCCTCCCATAGACAGCAAGGTAACTACCACGTTCAAGGTCCAGAAAAGTACCAAGATGATCGACAAAGTAGTCCGTGTGACATCAGAGGTTCAACTGTAAAGTTACGAAGCTACGAGAATACTTTTTTGTGCAAAGAAAACAAAAATAACGACTTTATTCCACATTTTCGTCTCTACTGCGTCACTTTGGACGCGCGTTCACGACAGTACCATGACGCGAGCGTGTGGCGGCACTGACCCAGATCCGGCATGATGACGTCATTACGCCGGATCTGGGTCAGCGCTGCGCCGCCACACGCTCGCATCATGATACTGTTCGTAACTTTACAATTGAACCACTGATGTCACACGGACTATGTCGATCATCTTGGTACTTTTCTGGACCTTGAACGCGGTAGTTACCTTGCTGTCTATGGAAGGGTCAGAGAGCCCTCATATTTCATCAAACATATCTTAAATTGTGTTCTGAATACGAACGAAGGTCTTACGGGTTTGGAACAACACGAGGGTGAGTAATTAATGACAGAATTTTCATTTTTGGGTGAACTAACCCTTTAAAGTTTAGCTGCAATATTGTAGCCCCTGTTGGTGAATATTGTAACAGCACCAAAAAACATATTAGAATTTTTTTTTAAATAATAATAACAACAAAAAAGCTATTTTTAGTTCCCAGTACGTTCTGAGAATGTTAGTTTTTACCCTAAAATAGCCATTAGAAAATGTTCTGTGTAGGTTCTCTTTAGGTTGTAACTGAAAAAAAAAAACCTTTCTGCAATATTCTGGCAAGGTTAGTTTTTGGATACAACACTTGATTGTTATCGTTTGGCTCCCAAAAAATAACAAAATAAGAACCACATGCTAACGTTAGGAGAACGTTTTGTGCTTGCTGAAATTTAGCTTGACAAATTTGTTTTGCCACATACATTTCATTGTCTTTCATTATTTAATATTAGATGTTTCACCAGGGAACCATTTTTTAAAATACTATTTTTATTAGTTTTTTGGAGGCTTTAAAAAGCATGAAATTCACTTTTATTTATTTTTCCTGTCTTTGACATCATATCTCAGTTAGTCACTAGTGAAGAATTTGGTCCTGTATGTGTTGTTGTGCTGCTCTCAGTCAATCAGCGTTGTATTGACGTCATCTTGTGAATCTCAGTGCGTTCACACATTTCTCTATGCATTTCTCTATTCCCATGAGCAATGATGGCAGATTTTAAAATGCTCACTTCCAGGGGTCCTGCGCTACCCAAGCAATTAAGAGTATGCTAATCAATAGCTTTGATCTTATTTGTCATTTTATGCACTGCATTTAAAAAATGCGATTAAGATCCTTATTATTTCTGGTGGCAGATAAGTACTGATAAATATTGATTGAAAGCTAAATTACATAACCTGTTTCTCATATTGAAAAAGCTATTCAATGTCGTTGGCTACAGCCTCGGTCCGAGATGCCTGCATTAGTGGGTAAATAAATCAAAGTCACTTGCAAACAAGGATTAGGATAATCTCGTCAGGAATGCATTCCCACCTCATTTCATATTCGGTTTTATTTCTCTATGCAATAGATGTGCCACTTATGCAGTCACAGCAGGTGCATAAAAAACAGTCGAGCATTCCTCAACGTTGGTGAACTTCACTAATGCCTTCAAACTGCTTATGAACGCTTAACCAAGCAACTGGAATTGCAGATGTACTGGAGTCAATTAGGCATCAATAACCCCAGCTGTGACTGTTTACCTCATCTGTGTTGCTGTGGAGAGAGCATTTTCTAGTCCATTTGAAGTCTGCTATCGACCACATCTGCAGCATACTGTCTGAGTCATATTGATACCTGTAGTTGTGTCAACAGCTCTGAATCCTGCAGATTTCATGATTTCCTTTACATTTCTGAGTAAGTCAGCTCAGTCATTTAGATGGTGCAGATAGGTGCAAATACCAGTGCACTAAGATGGCCATCTTTGTGTGAGCATGAGAACAGGCACCCAGATGGCTCTTGCATAGCTCATGAGACTTAATGGAGTTCTCATGTTATGCTGCACTTAAGTGTGTTTTGATACTTCTCCTAAAATCATTAGTAGAATTCATTAGTGTAAATGTTAGCTAGCAACACTAAGGTGATGGGTTTATTTCTCATAGAATGTATGAACTGTGAAAACTATGAATATATACAGTGTGTTCAAAAGTTTAGGGTTGTAAGACTTTGCAAGATTTAGTCTATTATGCTTACAAATGCTTATTTTATTTGATCAAAAAATACAGTAAAATCAGTAATATTATTACAATTTAAAATAACCGTTTTCTATTTGAATATATTTTAAAATGTAATTTATTCCTGTGATGCAAAGCTGAATTTTCCGCATCTTTACTCCAGCCTTCAGTGTCACATGATCCTTCAGAAATCATTCTGATTTGCTGCTCAAGAGACATTGTTTAAAACGGTTGTGCTGCTTAATATTTGTATTTTGTTTTAATTGTTATAATTTTCATTATAAATGTCTTTACTGTCACTTTTGATCAATTTAATGCATCCTTGCTGAATAGAAGTATTCATTTATTTTAGAAAATGTACATTGAATTGGAAAAAATGCTTAAAATGCATTTGGCCAAATGCGTAATGTAAATGTAGAACAAATCAGACCGTTGTTGATATTAGTTTAGAGAGTTACTGATATAAGATTATAGAGTTATACAACAAGTGTTGATGGCACAACTGAGATAATTTTGAATTATTTTGTTTAGAAATGTTCATGTCTACATGCATTGGTGTCGAGGCGAATCTGAGCAGAGGTCGAGACTTTGTCTCTGAAGCTCTGGGGTGTTTCCTCAGGAGAAACATCTGAGAAGCTGGAAACTTCATTCAAAAGTCTCTCAGTTTGCTTTGAATTGAATATTTTTGCTGTCTAGGAGAAACAATTAAGATTTAAAAGATTTAAGATTTTAAAAAATAGTTCAACCAAAATGAAACGTTTGTTATTATTCATTGACTCTCATGTTGTTGCAAACCTCTATGCTGCGTTTTCAGTGAATAATGACTTAAATTTCAGCCTGTTCCTCCAATCACATGACAGAAGTCTAGTAATATAGTGAATAAGCCATATAGACTATAATACTTTTATGGTGCTTTATTGGCCTTTTTAAGCTTCACAATAAATGGTCATTGTTTAGAAAAGAACAGCATCATGTTTTTAGGCATTAAAAAGCAACAACACAGGTTTGGAATGACATGAGGGTGAGTAAATAATGCCAGAAATTTCATTTTCGGGTCAATTGTTCCTTTAAAGAGACCTAATTTGTGTTTTGTCTTCCATACGGGGACATCTATGATGTGAAAGCGAGTTAAACGATACCTGGACACTCTCTTCAGAAGCGTCGCTCGTACATTAATGAGCACAGCTGGGCGCAGTCAGCCGAGGGCTCTTCATGCTTTTACTACCTCTTCCTCTCCCGTCTGTTTTTGACTGAGAGGCTGAAAATGATCTAAGGGACAGCGATGCTTCCATGGCAACAATCTGTCACGGCATATGTGTGTGTGTGTGTGTGTGTGTGTGTGTGTCCTTCCGCTGTGATGTCCATTCCCTCATGTGATGGCTCACGCACACACACGCACACACTTCAACCATGTTTGCATGTCCCTAGAGGCTGTGTATAGTGTTATTTTAGTATCATTAGTTTATTAATATTTTTTTATTTAGTTTTTATTTCATGTTTTCGGTTTTCATTTTAATTTTAGTTAAAGTTATTTTATTTGAGTTTTAATTCTTTTGGTACATCAAGTTAAACAAAATTAAAATGTTGCCATGGCAATTTATTATTACTTTTTAAGTCATAAGGGTTTTTTTTTGTTGTTTTACTTTTCGCTTTAGAAAAAAATTCCCTAAAAAAGAATTTGCTGAGAATTTACTCGCCCTCTGGCCATCCAAGGTGTAGAAGAGTTTGTTTATTTTTTGGAACAGATATGGAGTAATTTAGCATTCCATCACTTGCTCACCAATGGATCCTCTGCAGTGAATGGGTGCCGTCACAATGAGAGTCCAAACAGCTGATAAAAACATCACAATAATCCACACTCCAGTCCATCAATTGGCATTGTGTGAAGCAAAAAGCTGCATCAAATTCATCAAGATGTTTTTAACACTAAACCGTCGCTTATAGTCAAAAAAGTCCATTATCCATAATAACGCTGTTTGCTTGTAAACAGTGCTTGATCTGTGACTTTTTCTCTCCTGATTCAGACAAGATGACTTTTTCAATGGACAAAAGCAAAATTATGGATAGAGAATTCATATTTTAGCTGGAACCAATGGTTTGAAAGTGAAATGCTTTATTGTTGGATATGTTTCTTATTTGTGGATTATTGTGATGTTTTTATCAGCTGTTTGGACTCTTATTCTGACGGCACCCATTCACTGCAGAGGATATATTGGTGAGCAAGTGATACAATGCTAAATTTCTCCAAATCTGTTCCAAAGAAGAAATATCTACATTATGGATGGCCTGTGGGGGGGTCAATTTTCAGCAAATTTTCATTTTTGGGTTAACTATTCCTTTAACCATAATAACCTTGCCATGCACCAACCGTTTTTCATCCGTTACTAGATGCAGGACATTGCTTATACTAATCACTGATGCCCGTACACATATAAAGAGAAATAATAACCACACTCGGCGTGCGAGTCACCCTTTTGTTCCCCAACCTCACGGTCAATCACGATAATACCATTCAGTAAGGCGACAGTAATGCAGCCCGTATGCAAAACCTGCCACCGGTATGCTAAACAGGATTTACAAGCCTGATATTGATGCAGCCTAATTTCTGAAGCGAAGCACAGGAAGTATTGTCAGTACAGATTTAGTCGTGTTATCCAGGGATATTCAACAACTCCTCTGAAAAGTATATCATAATGGCTTCCTTTTCTAGTTGCCGCACTTTGGTACGCGTCTGGTCTGCTGGCGTTGTAGCAATTACTCTCCGAATGGCTCCGATATCAGCCGCCATCCATCATTGGGTTAACGCTTTCGCCATGTTGGTAATGATCGTTCTCTGCAGGATTAGGCTGTTTCTGCACCTATCTAATTAGGTCCTCTCTCTGATAGCGATGTGTCTCATTGAAAATGGGGCTATTTTGTATTAAAATATGATTGATTGCCTGGTTTGCTTGCTGTGCATCCTCGGGAACCGATGTAGCGGAGGCATCAACCTCGATGAGTCATGAGTAAATGACAGACTGCTTGTTCTGTTCCCATCAGTTCCATGAACACGGCAACACAATGGTCCATGAGACACACACAGACCGAGCTGAGAGGGAGAAAAAAAGATTTGACACAACAGTAATGGAAAGTTGTGAATCAGCTTGCATGGAGATGGAGCTTTATTTTTTCTTCTTTGTTTCTTTCTCTTGCACTTTCCACAAATGGGGTACAAAGCAGTGTCTGAAATGCTCTTTTTCAGCCAAGCATCAGTGAATGGAGGTATTTAACCTTCAGAAAATGTTGATCATCTACCTCGGGAGGTCAAGCTAAATATTATATTAGCTGTTTTGTTGCATCTATATTATATGATGCTTGCAAACTTTTGCAACACTGCAACGCTAGAATATAGTTTAAAACCCTGTTTTTTTCTATAATTTGATTGAAAATATTACTGTTTTTATGGGTAGGGTTGCAGGTTTAGCAGAGGCATGCTAGTTTCGGACCAAGGGTTGGAATTATAGTTATTGCAACACACACACACACACATAGTTAATGTGTGTGTGTGTGTGTGTGTGTGTGTGTGTGTTGCAATAACTATAATTCCAACAATTGGTCCGAAACTAAACCTGCAACCCTACCCATAAAAAACAGTAATATTTTCAATCAAATTATAGAAAAAAACAGGGTTTTAAACTATATTCTAGCATGTGTGTGTATATATATATATATATATATATATGTATATATGTGTGTGTGTGTGTGTGTGTGTATGTATATATGGGTCAAAGAAGGAAAAGGGTTTAAAGGGGTCATATGATGCGATTTCAAGTTTTCCTTTCTCTTTGGAGTGTTACAAGCTCTTGGTGCATAAAGAAGATCTGTAAAGTTGCAAAGACTAAAGTCTCAAATCCAAAGAGATATTCTTTATAAAAGTTAAGAGTCAACCACGCCCTCCTAAAACGGCTCGTTCTAACACGCCCCCACATGTCTACGTCACTATGGGGAAATATTAGCATAATGCCGCCCAAATGTGCACGCGAAGAAAGAAGGCGTGGTTTCAGGAACAGCAGTCGTGTTGATGCAGCCGTGTCAGGGAGACGCTGTGTTTCAGTGCGAAAGCAAAAGCACTTTATTTGTCCTTCCGGAAGTAGATGCAATTAGGGAATCATTGGTTAAGATTTATTTACAATAGAACAGCACAACCCAGATGTTCGAATTTGTGCAACGCATTTTATGGACGACAGTTTTTTTAACCTAGAAGAGTACAAGGCTGGCTGTGCACAAAGGCTATTTCTAAAAAATATATTTTTATTTGTAGCTATTTCTTTGCTATGACAATCTGGCACTTCTGAATCAGCGACTGTAAGTATGTTTTGTTATTAGTTTAAGTATTTGCTATTGACTGTTCAAATGCGGAGTTTTGCGCAGCGCAGAGTAACGCGTCGTGTGTGTGTGTTTGAGGGGAACAGGGACACATCACAGGAGAGTGAACTGTCTGTCAGAAATCACAGCACGTCAGCTGTCTTAACCGCGCTTGTGTACTGCATCATCACTGTGTCTGTCCCGCGACTCTGTTGCCCTTTCGGGCTTGAACTGATGGTAAAACTAACGACATTATTAACTGTCTTGATATTTACTTTGAAAGCTGAAGCTCGCAATTATGGTAAGGTGTTCGGCCAATCACAATGCACTGGGTCAGCTGGCCAATCAGAGCAGACTGCGCTTGTCAAAGGAGGGGGCTTTGTTGAAAACAACGTGTTTGAGAGAGGCGGGGCATAGAGGACCTACAATAATGTACAGTATTTGAAAAATAATGTGTTTTTTGAACATTAAAGCATGTCAACATATTCTGTCACACCAAATACACCAAATAATGATCTTTAAAATAGCATCATATGACCCCTTTAAGCATAAAAAACAATATGTGGAAGAGAAGAGAAGAGACCCATTACAGAAGAGACCCATTAAAATGTCATTAAGTGTAACAATCTTGTCAGGCATATTTACAACAAAAGTCAATTTATGACATATTAAGACTAATTACTTTCACCCCAAATACTAATTATTTGTAATTTCACATTTTTTAAATTTGCCACTATCCTAGGTTTTGCCCATTTGTCAGTAAGAATTTTTTACTCATTTAAAACCCAAATTTAATATGCTCCCTTATTCTTTTATATATTTTTAATATGTACATGACAGAATAAGCATGTTGTTTGAATTTTTACATAAATATTGTGTTACACTAAATGACAATGCAACATTATTTCAACCCAATTTTGACATTCTATTCTCCAAAAACTTATTTGAAACCTTAAAAGTAGACACTTTACTTGCATTTAATGTGCTTTCTATGGACATAAAATCACTTTTGTAAATTTCTTTTGATGCGGACATCTTAACGTCTTTGACCCATATACTATATATATAATTTCTGTTTAATGATTATTTCTTACAATACCTTTGACAGCAAGGTTAAATGTTTAAGCTCATTTAATTTTCTCAATTTTTACATATATTACTTGTTTTTTCTTTTGCTATTCGTTTGTTGTTTGTTTTGAAATTTTGAAATCAGTCAATCAATCAATTAATCAATAAATCAATCAATAACCAGGCAATTTATTATGTATATTAACAGTACTTCTGCATCAAATAAATAAATAAATAGGTTAATGCTTATTTAGTTTTCTTAACATTTATGCTACATTTGTTTACCAATAATAATAAAAAAAATTCTGTCATGGTGTAAGGAAAACAGAATACAGACGTTTGTTATATTTAAGTCATTTTTCCTGCTAGGCTATTCTTATGTTAAACATTAGCTTTTTAAACATAACTAGTTGCACTAACTACAAAACAGCTGCCTTTTTGTGCAAAGTAATCGGACCTTCATTGCCCCCCTCCCCCCCTCTTTTTTCAAAACGTAGTCATTTACTTTCTTCATTCACCTTATTTAATGTCATTAAATGAATACAGAGGTTTAAAATAAAACACACATACTAAAATTATGGCTAGTCTTATGAAAGTACCATGTCCGATGCAGTTTGTTGTTTTCAATGTCTTTGTACACAAATTAATGTTAATAATATTCAAATATTAGCATATGGCACCTTCAAGACTACACAAGAGGGCCAGCGACTCTAGTATTCTAAATGACCCATGTACGATAAAAAAAAAACATGACATAAGTTTCCAGCAATTTATAATTGAAATGTCTCTCAGAACTTTCCATTAACTGGTTTGGATGATGATTCACAGACTTTTAATGTTCAGGAGAATCATGTTTATGCAATCCCGTCGACTGCTATGCAATGGGAATATAAACTGCATCTCGTCTAATCCTCTTTGAAAGTTCATCTAAATTAAGTTTTGAGTGCATCATTTGAGTTTTGACTTATGAACTCAGCTCAACCACTGAAAACAGGAAGTTACACCTGTCTACTTTTCCATAACTCTCTCTCTCTCTCTCTCTCTCTCTCTCACGCATATGAACTGAATGCTTTTAGTTTCGAGATGCTGCAGTAAATCAAACCAGTCCTCTAGAACAAGACCTTAATAAGGTGCACTTCTATAACATAGTTTAGGCATGCTCTGTCTGGCACGCATCCTTGTACGATTTGCAAGTGCTGTTGGGAATAAATTGTGAGTGTATTGTCAAACATTGAGTAAATCTAATAAAGCCATGTGAGCAGATGAATGCATGCTCTCAGATCAAATTCCATTGAAATTCACAAGGCCTCCTTTGAAAGTATCATAAACAGTCTGTTGACCCAGAAAGGTTTGGAGAATGTTTGTCTGTGTTTGTGTTCAGATATGCAAAGCAGACAATGCTCGCAGCTTTACATATATAACATGCTGTACGTGAGTTTTACATTTTCTGAATCAAATGTGAGTGGTGTTTGCGTGTGCAAGGATGTTGTGGGTGGTTGCTAGGGTTTTACTAAGCAATTGTAAAACCCTAGCAAAATTGACTACAATTAAGAGAATAGTTCATCCAAAAATGAAAATGTGCTTAAACTTTACTCATCCTCAGGCAATCATGTAGATGAGTTTGTTTCTTTATTGGATCAGATTTGGAGAAATTTTGCATTACATCACTTGCTCAGCAATGGATCCTCTGCAGTGAATGGGTGCCTCCAGAATGAGAGTCCAAACAGCTGATAAAAACATCACAGTAATCCACAAGTAAGCCAAAAGCTGCATGTTTGTAATAAATCCATCAAGCGTCTTAACTTCAAACCATTGCTTCTGGCCATAATCCATAATAACACTTCCTCCAGTGAGAAAGTCATCCCATCTGAATCAGGAGAAATATGCACAGATCAATCGCCGTTTACAAGCCAAAAAAGTTCTATATAAATATGTTCATGAATTTTAACAGGGGAGGGATTTATTTAATTTTTTTTACTGGAAAAAGTGTTATCATGGACTCATATTTTAGCCAGAAGCAACAGTTCAAAGTTAAAAAGAATCTTGATGAATTAGATACAGCTTTTTGCTTCACAAATGTTAATTCTGTCATGACAACTCTCAGAGAGTTTAGTATAGTAATGTACATGAGAATGTTAATGTGTTTGGTCTTGGTGGAATAGATCTGCTATGCTGCTGCTGCTGCGGCAGAGCAAGTACAGAGACTTGCTACTGCCAGTACATCCAAAACATGCTGCTGTGAGCATGTAAGAAATAATGCTGCTGCACATATAACGTCTCAGTTACGTATGTAACCCTCGTTCCAATGGATCCCTCTGCGTGAATGGGTGCCTCCAGAATGAGAGTCCAAAAAGCCTGATAAAAACATCAAGTAATCCACAAGTAAGCCAAAAGCTGCATGTTTGTAATAAATCCATCAAGCGTCTTAACTTCAAACCATTGCTTCTGGCCATAATCCATAATAACACTTCCTCCAGTGAGAAAGTCATCCCATCTGAATCAGGAGAAATATGCACAGATCAATCGCCGTTTACAAGCAAAAAAAGTTCTATATAAATATGTTCGTGAATTTTAACAGGGGAGGGATTTATTTAATTTTTTTACTGGAAAAAGTGTTATCATGGACTCATATTTTAGCCAGAAGCAACAGTTCAAAGTTAAAAAGAATCTTGATAAATTAGATGCAGCTTTTTGCTTCACAAATGTTAATTCTGTCATGACAACTCTCAGAGAGTTTAGTATAGTAATGTACATGAGAATGTTAATGTGTTTGGTCTTGGTGGAATAGATCTGCTATGCTGCTGCTGCTGCGGCAGAGCAAGTACAGAGACTTGCTACTGCCAGTACATCCAAAACATGCTGCTGTGAGCATGTAAGAAATAATGCTGCTGCACATATAACGTCTCAGTTACGTATGTAACCCTCGTTCCCTGAAGGAGGGAATGGAGACGTCCCGTCGGAGGACCGACGAATTGGGATCTCGCTTAGAGGGACCAATCTGACAAAAAAGTGAAAAGTGGCACCTTTGGCCATGCATTCCTGTCATGACTTGTTTTTCACCCGTTTTTATTGTGCAGCTAGAAAAGTATAGCATCACTCCTAAACACACTCCATGAGTTATACACCGAAGTTTAATACGCGATTTCAGGGGTTTGTTCAGGTCCCTAAGCCTTTGTACTAGTGTAAGCAATAATAATAGTGATGCTTGTCTTAGCAAACACCATTAATTACTTATGATGTCTTGAACGCTCATATGAACATCAGATATTGAGAGCGAATCTTGCATACCCTGCTATTACAGTAGAACAATGTGAAGATTTAGATATCATTGATTTACTATGTGCTGCTTATTATTTTGCAGTGTCTAAAATGAAGCGAGGGTGTAACCGTCCAGTAGAGGGTCAGCCAAACCACGACACGCCACAATGATCAGCCATCCATTAACGGCACATAAATGGAGTCTTTCACTGTGGGTTCCAGTTCTTTGTGATGTATCTGCACTCCGTCCATTGCTCATCTGTCTAGATAATGAATCTTGTGCTGCTCCGCAGGGGCTTTATGTTCTATAGGCTCTGGCAGGGGCGCCTGCAGGATTTCTTCCGAGGGTACGCACAGTTTTTTTTGGGGGGGGGGGGTTTCCCCTTTTCCCCTTTTCCCAAAAAAGCTCATACTACTGTTTCAGCTATTAAAATAGTTCAGTTTTGTATGTAATGGAAAAGTGATTATATTTCGTTTTGTTTTTTTATAATGTTAATTTAGAAAAACGTTTGGAGCATTTTTTGTTTCCTTAAATGTACGTTTTTTTTTTGTTTTGATCATAGCCGTTTGATCAATTTAGCCTTCTCAAATCATCACGACTTGCCTAAAATAAAATCTATAGATATAAAACAGTTCAAGCATATCCCAATGTTAGTTTAAATGTTTACCCTACATGAATGTGCGCTGTTAGACACATATCCAATAGTTTGTGCGGAGAGTGGAAGCTGAAGCGCGTACTGCAGGACATGGAGGCCGCCAATGCAATCGCTTGCATTTTTTTCTAACAGTGGAAACAACTTAAAATATGCAGTCATTTTTGCTGATAAAGGTAAGAGTAATACATCATTCTAAACTGTAAAGAGTCTACTTTTATTTGTGTGCACTCACAATATCAACAAAACGTCGTGCTTTTATAAAATAAAGAAAACAAACGCTTTCTGCCGTCTCGGTTTTGAGCAGGAGCGCTTCACAATGATGAACTTAAACTCAGCTAATTGTCTCACAGGCATGATAACAATATATAAAAAGCTTTAAATTACTACTTTATAATGAAATAATTCAAAATAGAAACTATTTCATTATTTAATCCCTAAAGATGCATTTCTCTCTAAAGGCAAGTCCAATGAGGAGTCATTTTTTTCCACCATAATTGATGGATGTTTAAAATATAAAAAATAATAAAAAGCCTAAAACGTGCCCAATTAGAATTTGCGTTTTATTTTATAAATCTGTACAATTAAAAAATAAAACACAAATTATAATGGCATATGTAAAACTTTGTCCTATAATTGTATAGTTGCTTATATTTTCTGATTTTTATGTTGCTCTGTTCTGAATACCTTAAAATTGAAAGGATTTGCTGCAACGCAATTTTGTCTGATATGTGAATTATTAGCCTATTTTTTTAATCCATGCAGCAAATGCTTTAAAAATAGCTTTTAAAAAATTACTTTATTGTATTCCAGACACTTTTAAAGTACTTTTCACTATACATTTTATGGGTAGCTTAAATGTAAAACATTGTCATGAATTCCTTGTATTCCTATTTGTAAAATAGCCTACATATTAATTGTTGTAGGCTAATCTCATGAAAGTGCATATAGCACGATTTTTTTGCTTCTATTTGGCGTAATATTTATATGCAGAAATTGACTTTGGCATGCAAAAGACTGATAAATTCATAATTAATGGCGTGACTGGTTCAGTCGACAGAAATACGGGACACACAGACCTATAATAACTGCTGAAATGTTTGCGGGGCAAATCTCAGGTCAGTCTGAGCACTCATGGTACCCACAGTGCGTACAGCCGTACACCTGCAGGCGCCACTGGGCTCAGACCTGCAGTGGTTAATGGGGTCATATTCTGCTCTTTAATAGCATTTTGATACTTTTCCCCCTGAAGTCCACTTATAAAGTGCCTCCCGAAATTTAGTATTTAGCTTTACACAACCATTTTACACTTTCAATCTGATCCTTAGAAAAGAGAAAAGGCATTTTTGCTGCAGTATTTTTAACACAACCCCGGAGTTCACGTAATAGATATATAAAAGTAAAATGACAATTATTATGTGGCGTTATAACCGACAACATTTAGCCAATCAGGTCTGACTATGTCACCCACATAATTAATATTCATAAGCCAAATGTTTGTTTCTCCTCCATTTCAGATAATTTCTAAACCACTGTTGATTATCACATATAGTTTTTTCATAACTATATTTAAAAGTCATATTTTGCTTTTTTTAAAATTTTTTTTTAGTTTCACTGTAAGTTGTGCATTGTGAATATTACCAATCAGTGTTACAATCAACATACTTTAGTATCGTTGATATTTTATAATATATATCTTTTTTATATTTTGAATTAGTTTTTATATGCAAAAGACTGATAAATTCATAATTAATGGCGTGACTGGTTCAGTCGACAGAAATACGGGACACACAGACCTATAATAACTGCTGAAATGTTTGCGGGGCAAATCTCAGGTCAGTCTGAGCACTCATGGTACCCACAGTGCGTACAGCCGTACACCTGCAGGCGCCACTGGGCTCAGACCTGCAGTGGTTAATGGGGTCATATTCTGCTCTTTAATAGCATTTTGATACTTTTCCCCCTGAAGTCCACTTATAAAGTGCCTCCCGAAATTTAGTATTTAGCTTTACACAACCATTTTACACTTTCAATCTGATCCTTAGAAAAGAGAAAAGGCATTTTTGCTGCAGTATTTTTAACACAACCCCGGAGTTCACGTAATAGATATATAAAAGTAAAATGACAATTATTATGTGGCGTTATAACCGACAACATTTAGCCAATCAGGTCTGACTATGTCACCCACATAATTAATATTCATAAGCCAAATGTTTGTTTCTCCTCCATTTCAGATAATTTCTAAACCACTGTTGATTATCACATATAGTTTTTTCATAACTATATTTAAAAGTCATATTTTGCTTTTTTTAAAATTTTTTTTTAGTTTCACTGTAAGTTGTGCATTGTGAATATTACCAATCAGTGTTACAATCAACATACTTTAGTATCGTTGATATTTTATAATATATATCTTTTTTATATTTTGAATTAGTTTTTATATTTTCCATTCTCATTTACATTTTAGTTACATTTTTAAATTTTATTTTGTAGTGTTTTTGTTATTTTGATTAATTAAAAAAAATATATATTTCTGTATAGTTCTTATTCATTTTTATTTCAGCTTCAGTTATTTTAATACTTAAAGTTAAATTAAAAGAAAATTATAAATTATGTCTTGCATGGCAACTAGCTGAAATAAGTTTAATTTTTTATTTAAAAATAGTTTTTCAGTCCACATTTGTTTTAATTCAAGTAACAGATTTTTAATAGTTTGTTTTATTTTGAGTTTTTGGGTGAATTATTTCTGTAATGAATATGACATTAGCGAATTACTAAATCTAAAGGTAAAAGTATGACTATACTATACATTCTTGCCATGCCAAGTCAGTTAATGATAATTATAAATGAATGATAATTAACTGTAAATCAGCAAGCTCTTTCAGTTCAAAAGACCAAGAAAACTTCTGTTTTCCATGTTATGTCCCTTCAGTGTTTACACTGCAGCCTGCTAATTGATTCCTGCTAGATTCTGTGGTTTGTGAGTCAGGAAGAGTGACTGACCCCCAAAGAAAATGAGAGACAAACCAACATCACGGAATGTGGATGGAACTGTTTGTGTATCTGGCCGCCATCCTACAGATTCCTCAGAAGGATCTGATTTGCCTATACTGATACACATTCAAATTGAATTCAGAGAGCTGTGGCTTAATGGTTAAAGATCTGGACTGGTAAAGTTGTTGGTTTGAGACACAGTAGTGGAAATTCATGAACTTACCATCAGTGCTAACATCTGTTGCAAAACTTTAGGACTGTTGTAAATTTACATTATGAAATACATAGTTCCAGCTCTAAATTCTGATTGGTTGAGCTACAATTGAAAGTAACCAATATATGCACATCTGTGACTGCTGAACAATACAACTGTCCACAAATCCCATTGAAGTCTTGCATTGTGGTGGTTTGTATTGCACAGTCAGGCAAATTTCGAATTTTCTTCAGAAAATGTCAAATTCTAGTTATAATTAAGAAAGTATTTGTTTAAATGTTGTCTTTTGCTGAACCAAAACCATTTTTTATATGTGATTATGCCTCTTGGACCAGTGTGTTACTGTGATTTTTAGCATTAAGGAAGTTTTAGGCACTCCAGCCTCACTTTGTGCCTAACATCACCATTTAACTTGAGTTAACTTGCGTTTCTGTGGCTCTAAACTTGTAGCTTGCAGGGTTATTATAGTTAAAGAAAACTAAAACGCGCACCATAAATCTTACTTGAAATCAAATAAACATTAACTGAAATAAAATATTAAAAAGCCTTTTGTTATCTAGTTGCCCAGGCAACATCTCTCATTTTTAGTTTGTTTAACTTGATGCACTAAAATAACTAAAACTGATTAAAAAAAATATAGCCACAATAATAATAATAAAATAATAATAATAATACAAAATGCAAAAAGTAAATTGACAAAACTTTCACTAAAATAATAATTACAAAAAAATCTAAAAATAAAAACCAATTCAAAATATTAAAGGGGTCATATGATGCGATTTTCAATTTTTCATTTCTCTCTGAACTGTTACAAGCTCTTGGTGCATAAAGAAGATCTGTAAAGTTGCAAAGATTAATGTCTCAAATCCAAAGAGATATTCTTCATAAAAGTTCAGAGTCAACCACGCCTACCTAAAACGGCTCGTTCTAACACGCCCCCACATATCTACCTCACGATGTGGGAAGATTTGCATAATGCCGCCCAAATGTTCACGCAAAGAAAGTGAAGACGCTGTGTGTTTCGTTGTGAAAGTGAAACTACTTTGTTTGGTCTTCCAAAAGAGGACGATATCCGCTTCGTCATGCCTGGAGCTGATCCGTGCTGGTCACTGAGGAAATACATCAACTTCGCGCTGTGGATGACCGGATCGGCTTTCACCGTGGACAAAGCGGAGTCCAGCCCGGGGTTGTCACATGTGGTTGCCGCAAGCCCACCGGCCACTTCTTCGTCGAATCCGCCAGCCGCACCGCTCACTCTAGCCCGCCGTGTTTGACGCTGTGTGTTTCATTGTGAAAGCGAAACTACTTTGTTTGGCCTTCCAAAAGAGGGAACACTGGTATCTTGCAACATCAAGATTGTGTGTTTGATTACCAAGGAATGAATTGCACTGATGCACATAATAATAATTATATATATATATATATATATATATATATATATATCCTGAATACAGTTTGTACATGAATTTCATATTGCTTTAGTGTGTTTTCTTGAATTAGAAAGCAAGTGCTATGCAAAAAATATTAACAACAAATGCAACTGCAGCTGCTTCTAAAGGTTCTAGGGCTTGTGTTGGACACCAAATTAAATATATGAGCATTAATTGAAGAGGTCAAGAATTCAGACTTGGAATGTGACCTCTGACCTCTCTTTGAGAGTGAATGTGAGCGACGCAGCAGGTGTGGAGCTGAGGTTAATCGGCCCTCGCAGGTAACGCTGTCCCTCAGCCGACACGTGCACAGACACTGCCCACCACAATCCCTTCATTGTGCCTGAATTAGGCAAAAGGAATTTGATTCGACTCGTCTCTCTTCTGAAACCTGGCACAGAAGGTCACTCCGCCCGTTCTGTAAAATGGAGAAATCAACCTGACACGGCCTCAAAGAGCAGATCAATTCCTATTCACGCGTTAAGCCGCCCGCAGTGAGAGGGCTGGAATTCAAGCCCAAATTTAATTTAGCGTACGGCAGTCAAGGGTGAGTAATATGACAGGAAGGATGGTGATTTAAACGGCTTTTACATGACTGGAGCACACCCAAAGAAAGACTCCAGATTTATTGCCACCAGTTGAGGTGATGCTTTGCTACTTTTCCCCCCCTCCATCCCTTAAGGCTGTTGTGTGGCGGCCAATAGGTGGGTTTCTAACTCTGAGCTCAGTGTTACATCATGTCTAGATAAACGAGACAAATACAGCAGGCATCAGGGTGGTCGTGGCAACCCGCTCCAGCACCAGAGGATGTTGGGCTGGTCAGTGGTTGGAGGTCTTTGTGCGTTGGCCTCAGGCTCTGCGGTCTTTAATGGCTGAGGCTCCACGCCATCATCTGCTTCGCATTGGGAAGTGGTGCATTGCATTATGGGGTCACTGAGGTTCTCCTCTTCATATTCCCCTGTGGTTTGGAGGGTCTTCACGAGAGTGTTTGAGAAACCATTGTAGAGTTTGTGCATATTTAAGACATGCTGTGCATGCAGAATGAAGTGTGCATGAATTTGCATGTGTCATGGAGGATGCAGCAGACTAACTTTAACTGGGAAACACTATTGGTACTGTACTTCTCTATTATTGTGATCTAGACGCCTAAATTGGCTTTTTAAAAAGGCAGAAAGTTTGCAGACTAGACTAAAGTGTTATTTTAGTATCATTGATATACTATTCTAATTAGATTTTTCTATATGTATTTTATGTTTTCACTTTCATAATAGGTTTAGTAATTTTGTTGTGTGCTTTTGTCATTTGAATTCGTTTTTGTTTAAACGTCTTTAAGTTTTTATAAATTTTTATTTTATTAGTTTTAGTTAGTTTAGCACTTCAAGTTAACCTTTGTGCCGTGCTGAAAATCATTTATGTAATTTTGTGTTGCCTTTTAAAAATGACCGGCCTTTTGGAAATTGCTTGTCAATCTCTCATTATGCTATATTATCACCACTTTTTTTTTTTAATTAACACAGGTTTTGTATTTCCTTTTGGAACTGATTGATCGTAGGCCTCATTGATCTAAGCTTAGGCGCCACAGTTTTTGAGTGAAAAAAACTTTATTTGTGGATAATTTTGGTAATTTTCACCCAAAAACAAGTTTGAATCCAAAGATTAAATCCAATATTTGTAAATAATATAGCATAATGAGAGATTTACAAGCATTTTCTTTTTTTGTAGGCTGGTGCTGCACCATGGTGGGGGGGAAAAAATCCCCAGATAGAACGAAAAAATATAAATATATAAAATATAGATATATATGTAGATATATAAAAATAAATCAATCAACAAATAAGGGAAGTTGTTAAAAATTAGAAATGTTGCCTTTGCATTTTTATATTTTATTTGATTTCAGTTAACATTTATTTTATTTCAAGTTTTTTTTTTATTATTAACTACAATAACCCTGGTACCCTATATAATACTAAATAATTATATACACTATATAATACATTGTTTGATGTATTTCTGCTGCTGTGAGCAATAGAAAATGTACACAATCATCTTTGAAATATTCTGTACATCCAGTAATAATGCAAAGTTAACTGCACCAGGCAAATTGTGCTGGGTTTATATGAATAAAGCACTATAATAATAATTTGCATAAAAATGAGGCATGTTTGTGCTAAAAAGAATGACAATGACTGATGATAAATATAAAAAAATGTGCACGGTCCTTTACAACTGGATTGTTAGTGGTTTGTGAAAATTGCTATCATTTACTGTTTGTAAATTCACCCCTCATGGTTTGAAATCTTTTGCATGTAACGATGCTGTATTATCAGGACTGTTTCTTTGTAGTCTCATCCATATACAGTGGTTTTATCAGGGAGCCTTGGTGCATGAGATTTAGTTTGTGCTCAGAGAAGCTGTTGTGTTTCTGAACGCTATAAAACCTGCTGGTGCTGCCATAATTACTCAAGCAGCTATGATGCATTTGACTGCGTAAAAATGTGCCCTGGAGCACACAGGAAAACATCGCTGTAACCTCAATGCATGTTCAGCTGACAACAGAAAGAGAAAGAGTGAGAAAGAACCCGAGAGAGAGAGAGAGGAAGTCCTGTGATGACTCAATGGTAAATTGATTTGGGCTCCAAGTAGCAGGAGCAGATGAGTCAGAGTTTCCACTGTGACCAGCTCTCTCTCTCTCTCTCTCTCTCTCTCTCTCTCTCTCTTTTACTATCTCTCTTTCCCTCTTTCTTTGTTTGCATATGTCTGTATGTAAAGGTGTGTTTGTTTGTGTGTGTGTGTGTGTGCATAAAAACTCATTTACATCTACAGTATGTAACATGTCACTCGATATGTTAACATGCACATACACACAATGTATTTGTTCATTTATCCTGCTGTATCATAATGCATTTACATGGCAAAATGGCAGTTAGAAAAAAATAAGAACGAAAGAAATGTAATTTAATTATGGAAGCCCATTTGCGCCATGGAATAAAAAAAAAAGGAAACAGGTAACTGCAACTTTTTATCTCACAATTCTGAATTTACATCTCCGATTCGCACTTTGTTTGTCTTTTTTCTCAAAATTGCAATATATAAACAGAACTGCTGGATATAAACGTGCAATTCTGACTTTTTTCCTCTGAATTCTGAGTTTACATCAATCAATTTGTTTTTATGTTTCTGCCACAGAATAAAAAATAAAAAATGTAATTCAACTTTTTATCTCACATTTCTGACCTTTTTCTCTCTATTGCAAGTTTATATCTCACAATTCTGACTTTTATTCTGAGAAATGCGGGGAAAAAGTCAGAATTGTGAAATAAAAAGATGCAATTACCTTTTCTATTCTTTTATTCCATGGCAGAAATGGTCTTCCATATTTAATCACCTTAATTTTGTTTCAAGCCTGTATACTGTTTTTTTAATGTGGATCACAAAAAAGGTGAGTATTTGAAGTTTTTTAAACATACAATGATAGTTCATAGGGATTATGCTGGTAAAGCTCCAAAAAGAAGCCATAAAGGACCATTTTTCTGTATGATATGGGCACTAAAGTCTTCTGAAACCATATATTTTTGTGTGAAAAATTTAAGCTGTTATTCACTCAATCACCTCAACTAAAGCTTTAAAAAGGACAACAGTGTTGTGAAGCCAAAGGCCATTGCATGCCATATGACCAAACATCAATTTAACATTAATTCTTATATTCTTATATTAATTCACGAATATCAACAGAACATTGGCTCTCTTCCTCACACAGAACAATCATAGTATGTCTTCAGAAGACTTGCAATATTACGCACTAGTCGTATGAACTACTTTGCTCATTTTCAAAACAACTGCATTTCATCTTGTGGGATATTTTGTGCAGATGGATCAGAATTTGGAACTGTATGCTTACCGTATGCTTTGCATGTTAAATTCATATCACATTTATCTGCATGGCGTGAAAACTTCCCTATGGCCATGTGTGGCCCAAAGCTTGTCTCATGTGGGATTCTAATCTTCGGGTTTCGTAACTAGTTGACCTTGGAAGCATTACTGTATGTCAGAGATGGTTTATGGCTATCAGGTTGCTTTTAGAATGGCCTACGACTGGCTGATCATGAATCTGACGTAGGTGGGTCACGAACGCTCTCTCTCAGAATGAGAAAGCTCTGGGTGAGTGAGTGGGCATGGCAGCTCTGAATCTGTGGGCTGAGGCCACAAGCGCCACAAATAAACATGGGGGTTTTTTTTCACTCAAACAGTACGACTGTGCACGCATTAGCTAGAAAACTGGACACCTTTGATCATATAAGTTTAAAAGCGAAGCATATTTGGATTATTAACTTGACATGTTACAGCAGCGTCATGATGTACTCCATCTCAAACAATTCTGAGCTGCATTTTCTAATTGCATGCCATTTTGACGATTTTTGATATAGAAGACTTTTACTTTAACTTTTGTGTGTAGTCATTACTGCTAAAAAAAATTGGGATTGGTAAGATTTTTTCATGATGTTGAAAGAAGTCTCTTATACTCACAAAAGCTGCATTTATTCAATCAAAAATGCAGTAAAACAATAATATTGGAAATAATTATATTAGCTGAATTTTCAGCAGCCGTTATTCCAGTCTAGTAAATAGATATGTATAATAATATGTATAATATATAATTGTGGAAGATGTAAATATGTATTTTTTAATATATATATATATATATATATATATATATATATATATATATATATATATATATATATATATAGTGACCCGCTCTCTCTCTCTCTCTCTCTCTCTCTCTCTCTCTCTCTTTTACTATCTCTCTTTCCCTCTTTCTTTGTTTGCATATGTCTGTATGTGTAGGTGTGTTTGTTTGTGTGTGTGTGTGTGCATAAAAACTCATTTACATCTACAGTATGTAACATGTCACTCGATATGTTAACATGCACATACACACAATGTATTTGTTCATTTATCCTGCTGTATCATAATGCATTTACATGGCAAAATGGCAGTTAGAAAAAAATAAGAACGAAAGAAATGTAATTTAATTATGGAAGCCCATTTGCGCCATGGAATAAAAAAAAAAGGAAACAGGTAACTGCAACTTTTTATCTCACAATTCTGAATTTACATCTCCGATTCGCACTTTGTTTGTCTTTTTTCTCAAAATTGCAATATATAAACAGAACTGCTGGATATAAACGTGCAATTCTGACTTTTTTCCTCTGAATTCTGAGTTTACATCAATCAATTTGTTTTTATGTTTCTGCCACAGAATAAAAAATAAAAAATGTAATTCAACTTTTTATCTCACATTTCTGACCTTTTTCTCTCTATTGCAAGTTTATATCTCACAATTCTGACTTTTATTCTGAGAAATGCGGGGAAAAAGTCAGAATTGTGAAATAAAAAGATGCAATTACCTTTTCTATTCTTTTATTCCATGGCAGAAATGGTCTTCCATATTTAATCACCTTAATTTTGTTTCAAGCCTGTATACTGTTTTTTTAATGTGGATCACAAAAAAGGTGAGTATTTGAAGTTTTTTAAACATACAATGATAGTTCATAGGGATTATGCTGGTAAAGCTCCAAAAAGAAGCCATAAAGGACCATTTTTCTGTATGATATGGGCACTAAAGTCTTCTGAAACCATATATTTTTGTGTGAAAAATTTAAGCTGTTATTCACTCAATCACCTCAACTAAAGCTTTAAAAAGGACAACAGTGTTGTGAAGCCAAAGGCCATTGCATGCCATATGACCAAACATCAATTTAACATTAATTCTTATATTCTTATATTAATTCACGAATATCAACAGAACATTGGCTCTCTTCCTCACACAGAACAATCATAGTATGTCTTCAGAAGACTTGCAATATTACGCACTAGTCGTATGAACTACTTTGCTCATTTTCAAAACAACTGCATTTCATCTTGTGGGATATTTTGTGCAGATGGATCAGAATTTGGAACTGTATGCTTACCGTATGCTTTGCATGTTAAATTCATATCACATTTATCTGCATGGCGTGAAAACTTCCCTATGGCCATGTGTGGCCCAAAGCTTGTCTCATGTGGGATTCTAATCTTCGGGTTTCGTAACTAGTTGACCTTGGAAGCATTACTGTATGTCAGAGATGGTTTATGGCTATCAGGTTGCTTTTAGAATGGCCTACGACTGGCTGATCATGAATCTGACGTAGGTGGGTCACGAACGCTCTCTCTCAGAATGAGAAAGCTCTGGGTGAGTGAGTGGGCATGGCAGCTCTGAATCTGTGGGCTGAGGCCACAAGCGCCACAAATAAACATGGGGGTTTTTTTTCACTCAAACAGTACGACTGTGCACGCATTAGCTAGAAAACTGGACACCTTTGATCATATAAGTTTAAAAGCGAAGCATATTTGGATTATTAACTTGACATGTTACAGCAGCGTCATGATGTACTCCATCTCAAACAATTCTGAGCTGCATTTTCTAATTGCATGCCATTTTGACGATTTTTGATATAGAAGACTTTTACTTTAACTTTTGTGTGTAGTCATTACTGCTAAAAAAAATTGGGATTGGTAAGATTTTTTCATGATGTTGAAAGAAGTCTCTTATACTCACAAAAGCTGCATTTATTCAATCAAAAATGCAGTAAAACAATAATATTGGAAATAATTATATTAGCTGAATTTTCAGCAGCCGTTATTCCAGTCTAGTAAATAGATATGTATAATAATATGTATAATATATAATTGTGGAAGATGTAAATATGTATTTTTTAATATATATATATATATATATATATATATATATATATAGTTTAAGTCTTTGGTTCTTTTAATTGTGATGATTTTGGCTCACATTTAACAAAAACCCACCAATTCACTATCTCAACAAATTAGAATATGGTGACATGCCAATCAGCTAATCAACTCAAAACACCTGCAAAGTTTTCCTGAGCCTTCAAAATGGTCTCTCAGTTTGGTTCACTAGGCTACACAATCATGGGGAAGACTGCTGATCTGACAGTTGTCCAGAAGACAATCATTGACACCCTTCACAAGGAGGGTAAGCCACAAACATTCATTGCCAAAGAAGCTGGCTGTTCACAGAGTGCTGTATCCAAGCATGTTAACAGAAAGTTGAGTGGAAGGAAAAAGTGTGGAAGAAAAAGATGCACAACCAACCGAGAGAACCGCAGTCTTATGAGGATTGTCAAGCAAAATCGATTCAAGAATTTGAGTGAACTTCACAAGGAATGGACTGAGGCTGGGGTCAAGGCATCAAAAGCCACCACACACGGACGTGTCAATGAATTTGGCTACAGTTGTCGTATTCCTCTTGTTAAGCCACTCCTGAACCACAGACAATGTCAGAGGCCTCTTACCTGGGATAAAGAGAAGTAGAACTGGACTGTTGCCCAGTGGTCCAAAGTCTTCTTTTCAGATGAGAGCAAGTTTTGTATTTCATTTGGAAACCAAGGTCCTAGAGTCTGGAGGAAGGGTGGAGAAGCTCATAGCCCAAGTTGCTTGAAGTCCAGTGTTAAGTTTCCACAGTCTGTGATGATTTGGGGTGCAATGTCATCTGCTGGTGTTGGTCCATTGTGTTTTTTGAAAACCAACGTCACTGCACCCGTTTACCAAGAAATGTTGGAGCACTTCATGCTTCCTTCTGCTGACCAGCTTTTTGAAGATGCTGATTTCACTTTCCAGCAGGATTTGGCACCTGCCCACACTGCCAAAAGCACCAAAAGTTGGTTAAATGACCATGGTGTTGGTGTGCTTGACTGGCCAGCAAGAGTATTTAATAAATATGAAATATGATTTTGGGCGGTCTGTTTCCCATGCTTACTTTGGTCTGTCATTCATTTTTCTTTATTTTCTGTTACCTTGTAAGGCTATATTTTTTTAAATAAGGAAATTAGTTTGCCTGTACTGCTCAATAACTTAAAAACCAACAAAGTCTTAAAAAACTACCTAAAAAAAGTGGATTGTGATCCTGCCTGAAGAAAATTGTGTTTGCCTTATCGCCCTAAATGCCAGTTTGGCTATATGATAATCGAGAATAAGAAAGCTTCATGTATAACAATCTACACTTCTGTGTGTTTCTCACAATGTTATTATATGGCTTCAAAAGACTTATAGCGCATAAGCATTTAAAAAAAAAAAGTTGGGCCTGTAATTTTTAGTTCATAACCTGTGGGTTTCATGCAAAAGCTAACATGCAGGCACTGAGTAAATAATGACATTTTATTCATTTATAGTATTCATAGTAAATTATTAATTTCACCTGAGCCTTTGATGCAATATGTCAGCTACACTTTGACTTATTTGGCAATCTCAGATGGCCACTCCAAACAAACACGGACTAGCTGATCCTCCGCTCCTCCAGCGGTCATCCTGACCCACGTCTTCTGTTGCAATGGCAGTAATAGCAGCGCTCTGATAAGATGTGCCCTACATAGCACATGTGTGAGTTCTGCACGAGATAAGCCCTGTCTGCATTAGACTCTTTGATATGGCGGCTCCTCTGATAGCATCTCGATACATGCATCCAGAGACGCTTGCTCTTACAGATGCAGAGATAACTGCGACAAAGCATCACCAGTAGGAAGAGCTCCACTTTATTTGGCTGTGAAGGGGATAAGGGATCCTCTGTTATTCTTCCCCCTTTGTTGCCACGGTTACAGCTAATTAAATTAGTGAGGCGGGGATCAAAACATGACATGTCGAATACACAATGTGTTTATCTTTAATGCTTGCTGTCTGCACTCATCTAATGTTAGATGCAGGGAAGAAGTGGCTAAGAATAGACACATACAGATTTTGTGTTGTAAATATAGAATGTACAGTCTCATCCATAAAATATATATTTATTTAGCATAAATGTAAACATTTATTTGGGAGTCATGTTATAATCTAATTAACATTTAAATAATGGATAATGTACAATCATTATCACAAAATAAACTCCAACAGGTTGATCAGGACTGGTGTTGTATGACCCTAAAAGATTTTATTTTGCAATAATGTTACTTATACCTACAAAATGAATAAATAGCAATATTGATGTTGACCCAAATGTGAAAATCTGCTGAAAATGTACTCACCCTCAGGTTATCCAAGATGTAGATTAGTTTGTTTCTTCATCAGAACAGATTTGGAGAAATTTAGCATTCCATCACTTGCTCACCAATGGATCCTCTGCAGTGAATGGGTGCCGTCAGAATGAGAGTCCAAACAGCTGATAAAAACATCACAATAATCCACACCACTCCAGTCCATCAATTAGTGTCTTTTGAAGAGAAAAGCTGTGTGTTTGTAAGAAACAAAATCCATCAAGACATTTTTAACTTCAAACCATTGCTTCTTTTATCCACAATATTGCTTTCTCGGGTGAAAAAGTCATCTCCTCTGAATCAGCAGAGAAATATGCACAGATCGAGCTCCGTTTACAAGCCAGAACAGTTCTAAACAAATATGTCTGTGGGTTTTGATTTGACAACAAAATATGGACTTTTCATGGGAGAAAGCAATATTATGGATTATAGACTCATATTTTGGCCAGAAGCAATGTTTTAAGGTTAAAATGCCTTAATAATGGATTTGTTTCATACAAACACGCAGCTTTTAATTTGATGGATTGGAGTCATGTGTAATACTTGTGGATTATTGTGATGTTTTTATTAGCCGTTTGGACTCTCATTCTGACGGCACCCATTCACTGCAAAGGATCCGTTGGTGAGCAAGTGATGTAATGCTAAATTTCTCCAAATCTGTTCCCATGCAGAAACAAGCTCATCTTAAATGGCAGAAGGTGAGTAAATTTTAAGCAAATTTTAATTTTTTTACTGAACTAGTCCTTTAACCGCTAAACTAAACACTCCTGCTGTAGACATGCTATAATCGATTGCAGTTTCTACATGAAAATGTATAACATCAGTATTAGTCACTGATGTAATTTCAGATCACTGTGGGAGGAAGACAGAAACTAACCACAGC
The DNA here is from genome assembly GCF_001515645.1 of Sinocyclocheilus grahami. NCBI lineage: Eukaryota > Metazoa > Chordata > Actinopteri > Cypriniformes > Cyprinidae > Sinocyclocheilus > Sinocyclocheilus grahami. The sequence continues at coordinate 2,173,784 of NW_015505456.1, read as the reverse complement.
CTGACTGTTGTTTAGAGATCTCTACAGATACCAAATGCCATTTGCAGGAAAGATTGACAATAACAGGCTATTTTAATTGCAACTAAATGTGACCATGATATGCTGATGACTTTTAAGATATTGATTTCAGTCCTGCTTCGCTGCTATACTGTAGATCTATTAGCAAAGAGAAACCAAATCTCTTGGTTGTTTTATAAAAGTTATCAGTGTGGTTTCACTTTCATTCTGTAGACGTCATCGCACTGCTTTCATCTAGACATATTGTGAAAGTCGTTTAGCGTGATTTAGTCAAGTTTGACAGCTCTAAGAACGCAACGTGTCAAATTATGAATACCTGACACGGTTTGATACTCGCCATTGAATTAAGTTGAGATTATTTAGCTTGACGTTTTTGGGCCTTGTGTTTGAGTTAGTGCTGCGGTTTATGGGAACTACAATTGATGTTGATTCAAGAACACCATAATCACATTGTGTTCTAGAAGACATCAGTGCAGTTTTTACTTAGTCATACTGCAGTCGCTCACTAGTGAACAAATCATGAAGGAATGAGATTATAAAAAATGATTCCCTACTACGTGATTACAAATAAAGTAACATGCCTCTGTAGAAATTTTAAGAAAATCTTTTTGGATTTTAACCACCTGTATAATCCAGTGACTGTCCAACAGAAATATTTTATTTGGGTTTTATCAAAGATTACACAATATGCAATAGACTATTAAATAACATTGTATTGGATGAACTGCAATTCTAAGCTAAAAATCTAAAAAGATTTCTTGAGCAGGGCTGTCATTTCACCCAGTCATGCTGCAGAAACAATCAGTGTAGTTCCATCCAGTCATATGGTACGCTAGGTTCTCCGGGGAGTCATATTTCAGAATGGGCTTCTTGGCATCCGGAGTTGCTCTGTTTGAGAATGGAGGCAGGCCACCTCTGGATGAGTCATGGTCATTGATGAGGAGCTCAGCATTCAATTCCTGTGCTGTGTGTCTCCATCCTAACACATCTCTCACTTTTGCATGAACAGAGAATTCTAGAACAGTTCTACATAAATAAATGTATGCATAAAATATGTTTTTCCTCTTATTTATATATATATATATATATACATACATACACATTGTATGTATGTATATATATATATACAGTATATACTGTATATATATATACACATTGTATGTATGTATATATATATATACAGTATATACTGTATATATATATATATATATATATATATATATATATTCCATTTCATATTATATATGATATCTATTATATATAATATTTTATATAATATTATTGTAGTTTATATGAATGTGTATATTAACTATTTTGATATTAATAAACAGCTTTTTAATGTATTTTAATAATTTATTTATATAAATATTAAAATTAATATTACTATTATATAATATTAAAATGATAAATAATATATATCTGATCTGTTACATTTTATAAGCAGAACACTTATGACTTTTGTAAATCACTTTCCATCTCAAATAAGTTGTTTTGCACAGTCTGGTCTCCTAGATTCTCCAGTGATTAGTCACTATAGCTCAGTGATGGCACGGCAATTATGCTGTCTCTGTTATTACGCTACCATCGCCATTGTTTTTGTTATTTATTACAGAGGCATGATAATTATGTTGACAGTACTGTTTCAGTGGAATGCGAGAAACCAAATAGTTAAGGATGGTAATTCTCCACGGAGACAATCAAAGCCTCTGCGGCCGATGAAGTTCTGCTGCGTGTCAGCACTATAGTTGATCCCAAACAAAATCAATGCAAATGTTTCTTTTGCACAGCAAAATAACAAATTTGTATGTTTACTGCATCAGCTTTTCATTGCGCTTTATTGCTTTTTGCGTTTGTTTTGCTGTTTTCTTGTTTATCCTGGCCGCAGAAACTTGGCATATGGTGTGATTGCTGGCCGCCGAGCTCATACTGGCGAACTTCTCTTCTGAACGCTTGTTTATCCGCCCCCGTATAGCCTGATTCAGTTCGGCCTCTGCCCGTACGCAATGGCACATTGAGTCGAATGTTATTAGAATCCATTCGCTTTACTCACTTGCGGCGACAACAACCATATCAAAGTAATAACAGCGAATGCCCTCAGAAGTCTAATGTGATTTCCACTATGGCGGTTCAATATCTTTCCATGCACAATAGCAGAACATGCTGTGGCAATGTAGCCTGCAATATGAAGGGAGAAAAAAAACATCTTAGGCTTTCTTTATTGCCATTTCCCATCTGGTCTCATCTCCCCTGTCTTATACTGCATGACCCCGTCTTGATGGTGTCAGGAGATCACAGCGCTGGTGTATTTTGACAGCATTGCATTTTCTTTGACAGGACATAAACAGGTGTGATATGTCTGTGGAATGAGCCATTTACATGTGAGTTTAGTCTGACGCAGGACATGGTATGTTGTTTCCACTGCTGGCACAGGAAAGGGAAAATTCCTATGGAATGACAATTGCATTGGTAGGTACATCAAAGGCCTTCTGAGAACAGAAGGAAACAAACCGAACCCCTTTCACATCAGATTCCAAACAGATGTTATTTAGGACAATTCAAACCACCTTTGAGAGTCATTTGGGATATTTGCCATTAAAACCTCTGAATCGAAACAGGTATTAATCACTGGTTGTTGAGTGCTGCATGTTACAATGCAAAAAAAAAAAAAAAAACTTTATGTATCAAATTACATTTTTAGAGGTATTTGTTTACATTTTTTTCTAAAATTGTCACCACAGTCAAATAGAATGATTTTTAATGTTTTTGAAAGACGTCACTAATGCTCACTAAGGCTGCATTTACTTGATCAAAAATACCGTAAAATCTGTAAAATTGTGAAATATTATTACAATTTCAAATACACGTTTTCTACTTGAATGCATTTTAAAATGTTATTTATTCCTGTGTTTCAAAGCTGAATTTTCAGCATCATTACTCCAGTCTTCAATGTCACATGATCCTTGAGAAGTCATTCTAATATGCTGATATGCTGCTCAAGAATCATTTAGTATTATTATTAATGTTGAAAACAGCTTCATATTTTTGTGGAAACCATAATACCTTGTTTTTGCTTCAGGATTTCTATTAGAGGTATTTGTTTACATTTTTTTCTAAAATTGTCACCACAGTCAAATAGAATGATTTTTAATGTTTTTGAAAGACGTCACTAATGCTCACTAAGGCTGCATTTACTTGATCAAAAATTGTGAAATATTATTACAATTTCAAATACACGTTTTCTACTTGAATGCATTTTAAAATGTTATTTATTCCTGTGTTTCAAAGCTGAATTTTCAGCATCATTACTCCAGTCTTCAATGTCACATGATCCTTGAGAAGTCATTCTAATATGCTGATATGCTGCTCAAGAATCATTTAGTATTATTATTAATGTTGAAAACAGCTTCATATTTTTGTGGAAACCATAATACCTTGTTTTTGCTTCAGGATTTCTATTCTGACTAATAGAAAGTTCAAAAGAACAGCATTTATTTGAAATATACTTTTTTTTATAACAAGAAAAAGCATTTTCTGTCTCTTTTGATGCATCAGTGCTGAATAAAAGTATTACTATTATTATTATTATTATTATTATAATTATAATTATTATTTTTATCATAAGTTGAAAACATGGAAAAATTGCCTTTGAGATGATTAAAAGAGCATTTGTTTCTTTTTACAAGTAATCTCTTTCTTCTTGCTGACATAGTAGTAATATTTATTTTAATAATGCACTTTAATGTATATTTTAATTTGCATGAAGTACTGAGTTATGGCAGAAGAACAGCATTTATTTGAAATATACTTTTTTTTATAACAAGAAAAAGCATTTTCTGTCTCTTTTGATGCATCAGTGCTGAATAAAAGTATTACTATTATTATTATTATTATTATAATTATAATTATTATTTTTATCATAAGTTGAAAACATGGAAAAATTGCCTTTGAGATGATTAAAAGAGCATTTGTTTCTTTTTACAAGTAATCTCTTTCTTCTTGCTGACATAGTAGTAATATTTATTTTAATAATGCACTTTAATGTATATTTTAATTTGCATGAAGTACTGAGTTATGGCAGTGAATGATTATGTAATGCCATAATTTAAGGGGGAAAAAATCGAATGAAATTACATTTGCGTACAAGAAATTCTTTCAAAGTGTCAGTTCTGCTATTTTAGAAACCAGTGGAAGGTAAAGGTGTAAGGCTTGCTTTGTCTCATGTCTCAAGAATCAGTGAAATGTTCACTCATCTCGTATCCATAGTAAAATTAGTAGATATCTGTGGAAAAATGAATCTCATCTCGCTCCCAACTGTGCTGAATGCCATTTTAACATACTGCTAAAGGTGCTGACTTAACATTTTGCCGCAGTAAAATGTCATTCATTACCATGCAAAAATCATATCTTGCTTAATAAACTGTTTCTAAGCACTGAAATGTCTTTCGCTTCTCACAGGTATTCAGCGATGAGTATCTTACCATTTAACAAATTGGTCTTCTTGAAAGAGAAAGCCACAGTTCACAGAAAGATCACACGACTCAAACATTATGTGAAATGATAAGGCAGGCCCGTTGTATTAATTGATGCTTCAGGGCCTTAAAAGCTGATATAGTTGAAGGAATAAAGTTTAAGCAATTGTGTTTTAAATGTTTTGATATGTATTATGAGCGAGGTTAATTAAACACACTCCAGGCTGCTCTTTTTACCCAACATCGCTGGGATTTCCTTTCTCAAAACACCACATTTTGATACGCATTTCTTCAAGGCATGAAAATTGCAGCTGGTTATGCTGGAGACATGCTCCTCTAATCATAATTATGGTAGCATTACAGTAATTTAGCGTCAACAGTTCGTTAACTGGCAGGAGCACATGCCACAGGCCTGTTTTGATTGTACTGCTGAGCTCTTGGTTGGCTGGATAAAATGCTTCTTATTAACGTCAGCTGCAATAACTCAAACGCCATCATGGATCCTTCGTCCAAGTGAAAATCTCCCGCTGGAGTCGTCGCTGATGGTGGTCTTCATCCATCAGGATGCGCTAGTGATCTCAGCAGACAGGGATTTTCTCGCATTGGCCACAGCAGTCGTTTTGTCCTGCTACCTTAAAGATATTACTGAAATATTTGTGCTAATCTGAAAAATAGACATCTCTGTCTGTCCATCATTTGAGGTGTTTTTGGATTTGCTGACATATCTTTTGCAGGTTAGTTAGCAAAACAGTTGAAATCACTAAAATGGAAAGAAAATGGAGAGTCTCACAGGCATTTCTCATCAAATGTTAAGACTGCATAAATAATCTGAGCTGCTATCCAAATTCAGACACTACATACAGTACTACAGTATAAATGTATTGTGTACTACAGACAGTGTAGTGACAACAAATCATTTGTATGTATTTTTTAAAGCACAAAAATGCAAAAAAGTCATTTTCTTCCCCGTGTTGCAGTGTTATTTTAGTATAATTGATTATAGTAACGATTATCGATTATAGTTTTTGATGATAATATATTGAATTAGATTTTATTTGTATTTATTATATATATATATATTTTATATATATATATATTTTTTCATTCAACTTTTTGTTTGTTAAATATGTCTATATAATATTTATTTAGTAGTTTTTGATAATATATTGAATTAGATTTTTTATATTTTTATTTTTATATATACAAATAAAAATATATAATATAATATAATTTTTTTATATCATAACTTTTCATATATACAAATAAAAATATAAAAATGAAAAATATAATATGTTTGTATCTTTTTAGTTAATATTTTTCTAATTCTGATGTTTTTGTTGTTTTTAAGTCATTTTTAATGTGTGTATTTAGTATTTATTACGTTTTATTTTTTAAATAAAAATAATTAATTAATTAATTAAATAAATAAATAATTTTATTTTTAGTTTTATTTTTATTTGTTTGTTTAAACAAATTATAAATGCTGCATTGGCAAATAAAATAGGTTTAAGCTTTTTTATATTTATTTGAGTTAATATTTACTTTAAGTAACAATTTTCTTTTTTTCTTCTTTTTATGGTTTTAGTTTAAATTGATGATAATAACCCTGCTGTGTTGATGTATTTCCTGATGAAACAGGAAGTTGGTGTGGGGTGCTATTGAGGGGCTTGTCCTTTTTTTTTTTAAATTAACCTTATTGGCTTTCAGTTAACATTACAGCTGTACTGTAAAACATTACAGCACCATTAGGTTATTTCAACTTTCTTCTCTTTAACTCCAATTGTCAAGTTTTTAAGTTTTAAAAAATTCTACTTAAAGTAATCCATTGTCTTGACTATTTGTGAGTTGAAATCAAGGTTATCTTCAAGTTGAGTTAACTTATGTTTAGTTGAGTTTACTCACATTTTTAAGGCAGCAGGTGAACTTTAATTTCTATTTTTAACCAGCTGGAAATGTTTTACAGTGTGTGTATCTTGATTTTCTATTGCTGCTATTCCTGCTATTGCCTGTCAGAGGTGGTATTTGAGCTTCTAAACAGCATTTTATTGGACAAAACTAACCAGGTGATTCTGTCTTCGATAAACTAGAACTTCAGAGGACCAAAAGAGTCAACCGATACAGATTTGTTTTAGTATCACAAGAGAGGGAACATAGCGGTTTATATTTGGTAGGTGGGTTTCTTTGAACCTGCAGCCCTCGCAAGATCAATGTCAGATAGCTGCGATTCCGATGGTATGCCTGCCACCTGCACTGCCTCAGTAAATGCCTCCACTGCCAGGCTTCAAAAGCAAGAGTCAAAGAGATATTTGTGTGAGTGAGTGTGTGTGTGTGTGTGTGTTTCTCCCATGCCGTCTGTCTGGCAGATAGTAACAGGTCACAGCTGACTGATTCACACATAGGATGGCATCGTTTTACAGAGAGTTTGATGAAACCAGTTTTGTCCTTTAAGATTACAGTGTGTGTGATCAAGGGTTGGGGGAAAAAATCTGATGAAGAACTGAGTCAAAATGAGCTGGAGTTGAGTTGGCCACAATCACAGGAAGATGAATTGGAATGACAGGCCAAGGAATTTACTGAATTGCAATTCACAGAAATTCAGGGCACATTCAAATAAAGGTACACAGAACAAAAGGGAATAGAAACTCTCTTTTTACTGAGAAATTGCAAAATTTCACAATTAATTACAAAGAAATGGGAAGTAAAACGCTGAATTAAACATGCAATTTTGCAGCATACAGACTGAAATAGAATTTTTTGTAAAACACACTCCAGTAATCCTTGCTTTATGAAAATGTTCTTTCATCCTGGTCCACAAAAGTTAATTTTGATAACTGAAAATATGATATATATATATATAAAATGTGTGTGTGTGTGCATACATATTGTATGTATGTATATATATATATATATATATATATATATATGTCACTTCACCCGTTTACCAAGAAATTTTGGAGCACTTCATGCTTCCTTCTGCTGGCCAGCTTTTTGAAGATGCTGGGTTAGGGCTATTTCATTTTCCAGCAGGATTTGGCACCTGCCCACACTGCCAAAAGCACCAAAAGTTGGTTAAATGACCATGGTGTTGGTGTGCTTGACTGGCCAGCAAACTCACCAGACCTGAACCCCATAGAGAATATATGGGGTATTGTCAAGAGGAAAATGAGAAACAAGATACTAAAAAATGCAGATGAGCTGAAGGCCACTGTCAAAAAACCTGGGCTTCCATACCACCTCAGCAGTGCCACAAACTGATCACCTCCATGCCACGCCGAATTGAGGCAGTAATTAAAGCAAAAGGAGCCCCTACCAAGTATTGAGTACATGTACAGTAAATGAACATACTTTCCAGAAGGCCAACAATTCACTAAAAATTAATTAAATAAATGTCTTTATTTATTTATGTACATACATACTGTGTGTGTGTATATGTATATATAGCCTATATATATATATATATATTTATGTACATACATACTGTGTGTGTGTGTGTGTGTTTATATATATACTGTATGTATATATATATATATATATATATATATAGATAATTTAATACATATTTTCGATATTTTCAGTTTACATTTTGATTTTAGTAAGTTTTAGTAATTTTGTTGTGTGCTTTTGTCATCTGTCAGTTTAGCATTATTTTATTTTTGTAATAATTTAAGTACTTCAACTTTTTTTTATCTATCCATCCATCAAACTTCAGGGCTGTTAGACTTTTTCAAAACATTAAAATGAGAAAGTTTGAGCCAAAATTCAGTTTGTCTTGACATGTTGTAAATGTGTTTATGTTGATTCATTGACGGTTCCACTCATTATCACTAAAGAAATGCAAGACATCCCTCTCTGCTACATGCTTTTCAGTGGCTAATTTCACGCGAGTTATGGTATGTGTACAGACATGCTTGGATCCTCATGAGAGTTGAATCGTGTTGCTATAGCATCTGCAGTATCTAAACCCCGTCCAAAAGGCTTTGAATGAAATGCATCAGTTAACATGTAGAGCTTGTGCGCTTGATACAATAAATCCGCTCTGGTCGAGGGATTCAGACGCTTTTGGGCTTTTTCTCAGAATCTGTTATTGAGTTTTGAGATTGCCTCCTGGACTTGTTCAGGGTTTCAAAGATCACAGATCTACAATGAGACCTTCCTCCCAGCCTGCATTTTTATGCCATTCCTCAAGCTTTCAGCCGGATTCTACATAATGTATTAAAGCTTCTCTGCCTGTCATTTATTTATATCCTTTCTGCACACATTTTCACTCTTTGGGGCGTTCATACAGCTACAAAATAACAGTGTCATTTGGCTGCCTTCATTCATTAATAACCATATTTATAATTAAATATGACAAATGTATTTTGGCGGTGCTGTTGGTCCTCCATGATGCCTGGAGCTCAGCTCTTTCATGTTTTTGTTTGTTGGACTTTTTTTGTGTTGTTATTCATCCTGCGTGTCTGGAATCTGAGTCACCCTGTCAAATCCAAGTGAAGCTATATGTTTTTTCTCCCTGACCTTCAGAATTCTTTCTGCAGCAGGAGCCAATAGGCTCGAGTTTGAAAATTTCCCCTGGATCTACAGAGTCAGAGGGTTGGACAGAAGTTAGCCAGCCATAGTATATCACATAAAGTTTCTTCGGGTTGCAGAGAAACCCTTATAAACTTTTCAAAATCTTTCTAAAAGTTGTAGTCTTAAAGAGATAGCACACACTGTGAAAACATGTAAAGTGTAATCAACTTGGTTGTACAAGTCATTTAAACTTAAATTACATTAAACTAAATTAAAAAATAAAGTTGAATTTCATAGAACTTAAAAAAAGTTGAAATTGCTCAACTTACTTTGATGAAAGTAATGTATAAACACAAGTTGCCATGCTTACCGATCATGACATTTTTTACAGTGCACCTAAAAATAAAATTATGCTATTATTTAGTCACTCTCATTTTGTCAGTGTTATTTTAGTATTAATTATATACTATTATAGTATTTATTACTATTTATTTTTATATTTTCAGTTTGCATTTAATTTTAAGCTTTAGTAATTGTTATGTATTTTTGTTGTTATTATTTTTTTATTTATCATTTTTATTATATATATATATATATATATATATATATATACTCAGGCCATCTAAGATGTAGCTGAGTTTGTTCAGAGAATGTAGCATTCCGTCACTTGCTCCCCAATGGATCCTCTGCAGTGAATGGGTGCCGTTAGAATGAGAGTCCAAATAGCTGATAAAAACATTATAATAATTCTCAAATAATCCACACTCTAGTCTATCAATTGTTATCTTGTGATATAAAAAGCTGCATGTTTGTAAGAAACAAATCCATCATTAAGGCGTTTTCATTTCACACCATCACTTCTGGACAAAATATGAGTCCATAAGCCATAATAACACTTCCTCCAGTGGAAAAAGTCCATCCCCTGTTGTCCTCTCACATCAAAATCCACCAATATATTTGTTTAGAAATGTTTTGGTTGGTAAACAGTACTTGATCTGTGCATATTTCTCTCCTGATTCAGAAGAGATGACTTTTTCACTGAAAAAAGCAATATTATTAATAGAGGACTTTGTTTCTTACAAACATGCAGCTTTTCACTTCGTAAGACATTAACTGATGGACTGGAGTGGTGTGGATTATTGTGATGTTTTTCTCAGCTGTTTAGACTCTCATTCTGACGGCACCCATTCACTGCAGAGGATCCATTGCTGAGCAAGTGATGTAATGCTAAATTTCTCCAAATGTTCCTATATATGTGACGCTGAACCACAAGACCAGTCATAAGGGTCAATTTTTCGAAATTGAGATTTATACATCATCTGAAAGCTGAATAAATAAGCTTTCCATTGATGTATGGTTTGTTAGGACAATATTTGAATACACATAATCTTTACTTAATGTCCTAATGATTTTTGGCATAAAAGAAAAATTTATAATTTTGACCCATACAGTATATTTTTGGCTTTTGCTACAAAATACCCCAGCGACTTAAGACTGGTTTTGTGCTCCAGGGTCACATATGAAGAAACAAACTCGTCTACATCTTGGAATGGCCTCAGGGTGAGTAAACTGTCAGAAAATTTTCTATTTTGGATGAACTATTCTTTTAAGAGCATGGCGCGCTATTTTTTTGGTAGCTGTTTAGCGGTTGCAGTCCATTGATTCTTCAAGAAATGGGCTGTTTATGTGACAAACACAATCTCATGAAGCGTAGGCACACCGAGGCCGTGAACTGCAGGAGAAAATTCACCGGCTCCCCCTTTGCAGTGTTATGTCAGGGGGTGGAATCTGTTTGGAATGAACAGTTCTGTCTGTGTCTCTCATCCAGCTGTGTGCATTCCATATGACGCCCTGCATTCCACAATGGAGAATTGCTCAATCCTGTATTCACTCACCTTCCACCCCCCAGCTTACTCTGCTTTTGGAAAACAGCTCAGGAATGTAAGTGAGAAGACACTTTCTCAGATGAACAAAACAGAAGGATCGTGACTGCTTTACATTGAGTTGCTCACGGTAAAATAAATAAATAAATAAAACTGCACGGGGGTTCTATTTCAGGTTTCTAACCAACTTTAATAAAAATGAAAATTCATTTCCTTACCCTCATGTCTTTTGAAAGCCCTATGATTGACTGACTTGTCTAATGAATGTCCAATTAATGTGTTTATGTTGACTTGGTGCCATAAAACAATAGTTTTAACTTAAAGTCAATTACTAAAGATTTTACATTTATTCCGATGTTTTTTTTATCCAAAGCTACTTATAAAAAAAGTAAAATATAGACAATATTGGAATGAACAGTTCTGTCTGTGTCTCTCATCCAGCTGTGTGCATTCCATATGACGCCCTGCATTCCACAATGGAGAATTGCTCAATCCTGTATTCACTCACCTTCCACCCCCCAGCTTACTCTGCTTTTGGAAAACAGCTCAGGAATGTAAGTGAGAAGACACTTTCTCAGATGAACAAAACAGAAGGATCGTGACTGCTTTACATTGAGTTGCTCACGGTAAAATAAATAAATAAATAAAACTGCACGGGGGTTCTATTTCAGGTTTCTAACCAACTTTAATAAAAATGAAAATTCATTTCCTTACCCTCATGTCTTTTGAAAGCCCTATGATTGACTGACTTGTCTAATGAATGTCCAATTAATGTGTTTATGTTGACTTGGTGCCATAAAACAATAGTTTTAACTTAAAGTCAATTACTAAAGATTTTACATTTATTCAGATGTTTTTTTTATCCAAAGCTACTTATAAAAAAAGTAAAATATAGAAAATATAGAAAAGCCATTTGTTAATAAGCAACCAATATTTGTAATATACAGTGCCAAGTTTATTAGACAGCTAGATCAGGAAGCAAACTAGAGAAAAGAAGAAATGCAGAGAAGACAAGACATTTTTTAAGTTAGATTTAAAAGCACATAGGTTACTTTTTTTATTGAAGCTGCTTTTTACATACAGTGAAAGTCATAATTATGATGGTTAACTAAAAATATAACCACAAGAAACACATTTTTGTTAATTAAGATAAAATTAATTTTAACTGAATTAAAAATATTTAATTTTAGCTTGTTGCCAAGCCATTTTTATTTAGTTGATTTCCTAAAACAACAGAAACTAAAATAAAAAACTAAAAGCTATATCTAAACTAAAACAAATGACAAAAACACACAACAAAATGGCTAGAACTTAAAAATGAAAACGAAAAATATAAAAATAATTCAGAATTAATACAAAAATAGAAAAGTATCTCAATAATACTAAATGACAGGTTACCACAGATAGTTAACAAGATTTTCAGTGAATACTTTTAGCCTTTTCCTCACACAAATCTATTGCATGGCTATAGAAGACATATATAGCACACAATATAGAATGCAAGTTGTATGGAATACTTTTATGATGCTTTCTTGTCCATTTTAGAGCTTGTCAGCCCTTTCCATGCACTTTCATTCTGTAGATGAGTGCGGTGTCAACATTCCTCAGTTTGTGCTCCATAAAAGAAATAAAGTAAATCATATAGGTTTGAAATTACATGAGAGTGAGTAAAATACAACATTTATAATTTTGGGTGAACTATCCGTACAACATTTCAACTGTGGGGTACATAAATATGTCACTCTACCCACCATTCACTGTTACACACAATAAACACTTTGTAAATGTACGAGTGGGAGGCACAACAATGTCATTCATCCAAAACACACAAATTCAAAAAATCCCCTTGATTCCTCAATGTTCTCTCCTCCAGTACATGTAATAAGTTTGGAAATTCAACACCAACTCGTACAAATCATGACACTGTGCAACAACAATAACAAGACTTGATACAACTGGAACAGATTATACACTGACATAACAGACAGCAGAGATTTTTCACTCACCAGTCAAACGCTCAGATCATTGCGGTAAAACTTACATCACTTCATCAATATGTCACACCAAATGAAATAGTACATGATGTATCTGCTCTGAAATAATGCGGCAGATACATGAGTCAAATCTAAATATGAATTCATTACCCTGAAATTGCAAGGTACAACAAGATCAGGTCTTTTTTAAGTCTTGGGTGATTATGGATGAATATATTCATACATATTAGGCTATGTATATAGTTTATAATTTGTATGTATATACATATATGTATGTATATATATGTGTGTATATATATGTGTGTGTGTATGTATGTATGTATGTATGTGTGTATATATATATAT
>NW_015505456.1:2158609-2159843 GCF_001515645.1 Sinocyclocheilus grahami | reverse complement strand
AATGTAATTTGTTTAACGTATTTTTGTTGTTTTTATTATTATTTTTATATAATATTTTAGGATGGAATATGATCAGGACATATCCTTTAGCCATGTTTCATTACATTCACCCTTATAAGAATATAATCTGCCCAGATTTGTTGTAGTGGCTTGTCGCTGCAGCATGAACATCCACACAACTGGTTTTTGTTCAGAAACACTGTACAGAATCCTACATTTCTAAAGCAGGGAACAGACCTGCTATTAACATGTGGGGATTTAACCCAGAGTCACCATCTGGCCAGGAACTCCATTCTAGACTTCTGCCTACAATACAGTAAATAAATATAATAACATAATTCTGAAAAAAAGATTGTTCTGTAACGTACATTAAAAATAAAGAATGAGCTGGTAAGTCAAGCCTTTGACCGGTCATGTATTTGTGTAACTTTTACTCAAACATTTCTGTAAACAAAAGTTAGATTCGAATGCGCAAAATATAGAATACAAATCCGTAAGTAACCATAGGATACAAGTTAGTCCGAATGTGCAAAATATGGACACTCGCGATTCGAATACAAATCGAATTCGCGTGAGCATGTAACCATAGCAACCGATAGCTGCTAAAGCACTTTCATTAGAATTTTGTACAAAATACTAAATGTACACATCACTAATATTTAAAGGGGTCATATGATGTCGCTAAAAATAACATTATTTGATGTTTTTGGTGTAATGAAATGTTTTTTTGCAGTTTAAGGTTCAAAAACACATTATTTTCCACATACTGTACATTATTGTTTCTCCTCTATGCACCGCCTTTCCGAAACGTGTCGATTTTTATAAAGCTCATCGGTCTGAAAAGCGAGGTGTGCTCTGATTGGCCAGCTATCCAGTGCGTTGTGATTGGCCGAATGCCTCAAGCGTGTGACGGAAATGTTACGCCCCTCACCATATTGTGATGCCTTGTCCCGGCCGGAGCGACGAGACAAAAACATTAAAACCCATTATAAACGAGGCATTTGTTGCATCCAGTGGGGACATAATTACGAATTATAATGACATATAGTGTCTTTTTAGGCGTTGCATCACGCCGCGTAAACATAAAACCATGTCTGCATTTGTGATCAGAGAAATGACAAACAAGCGCTACTCTACACTGCTCAAAACTCGCATTTGAATCGTCAGTGGCAAATTCTTTAATATAAAAAACATACTTACAGTCTGTGAGTCAGAACAGCCGGCATTGTAGTCT
>NW_015505456.1:2143861-2157623 GCF_001515645.1 Sinocyclocheilus grahami | reverse complement strand
ATTGTGACGTAGACATGTGGGGGCATGTTAGAACGAGCCGTTTTAGGTAGGTGTGGTTGATTCTTAACTTTTATAAAGAATATCTCTTTGGATTTGAGACTTTAGTCTTTGCAACTTTACAGATCTTCTTTATGCACCAAGAGCTTGTAACACTCCAAAGAGAAAGGAAAACCTGAAATCGCATCATATGACCCCTTTAAGATTTTTTTTTTTTAAATGTATGTTTAAACGTATTTAAGATAAATACGCGAGATCAACCCTCATTTGAAAATAATGACAGAAATGTATATATATATATATATATATATATATACAGTTAATCAAAGTTTGATGTCATTTTTGCTTCATTGCACAAACCAACTGACATTTAATCCTAACCCACACTCCCCCTCTAGAATTCACCATATAGACAGATAATTTAGGGTGCCTCAATTAAATTCCAAGGACAACAATTATCTCACATGACTGCATGGATGGCTTGCTTGCAAGACTCTGTGGATGTGTCAGCATCTAGCGAGCGACCAATGGGAGAGCGCTTTGCCCGTGACGTCAGGGGGGCCGGTCGTGCGCGTGGAGAGCTCCAGTCAGTCCCGCGAGCGCACTAGTCAGTCAGTCAGCCCGCTCGTGTGTGCAGCTGACCCCGCGCGTTCAATGGACTAGATTCCCAGCCACGTAAGTAAGAAGACAAAGATGATGATAATGCTGTCTTGTTGCTGAAACAAGGGATAGGCCCGGGGAGAACGTCGGCCGTCCCCTCTCGCCTTTGTCCAAATCAGATCCAAGCGCCGGAGATCGTAGGAGTTTGGTTGCTCGCATCGACTTCCCAGGCGTAACAAAAGGCGGCTCGCGACCTGGAGGAAATTTTTCCTAGCCATATTTGGTATATTTGAGCAGGCTTCGCGTGGAGACCCGCTTAAATGAACACGGAGCGCCCTCTCAGGATATCTAAACCCAGCTGGCACCTTTCCCTTTTAATTGAATGCAGAAAACCCAATTCTTTACCTGCCGCGCTGCATCGACCCTGACGTCACAACCTTTACATTATACCGCGCCGATTCTTGCATTTTTGGGCTCTTGTAACCAAACCGTGCTGTTCTTTGAGGGCACAGTGAGCATAGAGGTCACAATTCGTGCATGCATGTCATTGCATGTGTGCTCAAATGACGCCACATTGTCAGTGCAATTAACGCACACGCATAAGATCATCTTTACAGTCGAGGGGAATCGCCGCTGCCTTCATGCCCAGTGTTAAATAGGGGGCATCTGTTTGTCATTCTCTTCCACCCCTCCTCCTGTAAGACCGCCTGAACCCTCCTGATCTGGACGAACCTCCTCCTATACTCATGAACATACAGAGATCCAGTCCCATTAACATTTCGCGTTATGGGAGATCGAGGCACAAAACACACGACTTTGAGGAGCTAACGTTATCTTGTCTAAGGACTACAGAATCCAACCAGAGTTTCAGTCCCAATTTAGGATCTCCCAGCCCTCCTGAGACCCCTGACTCCTCTCACTGCATTTCTTGCATTGGAAATTACCTTTTGTTGGAGCCCATTGAGGGAGACCACGTTTTCAGAGCCACCCACCTGCACAGTGGGGAAGAGCTCGTATGCAAGGTAAGAAAGACACGTATGCATGTCATTTTGTAACGGAACACTCATGCAATTGCATCAGCTATAGATAGGGATGTATGCAAGACATGCATCTGGCGTACTGCATTCATTAGCAAGGTGCTTTTTGGTGCATTGTCAAATAAATGGCCTTTCTTTTGTTATTCATTAACAGTGACACTAAGTGATGAGTTATTGTCACATGCAAAAAAGCATGAGGGAATACCCCTGAAGAGAGAGAGAGTGTGTGTGTGTGTGTGTGTGTGTGCATGCTTGCATACAGCCATGTATTCATGTGTGCAAGGCCACATGACTTTGAAATGTAAGACACTCTGAATGTGCTGACATGGGCAGAGAGCCATTAGTAAGAACCTCTTATCTTCTGATGAGAGAATGGCCTCCAATGTCCACCACTATTGTGTTATATTTAGCCTGTCTTTCTCTTTTAGGTGTCTGTTACTAAGCAACATCAAAAGTCAGTGTATGTTTTTGGGGACTCGGAAATGCAGCAGAGGTGTAATGCCTTTCAACTCGGCGTTGAATGGATTTCCATTCTTTTGTTTCAGAATTAGGCATTGTCTCTAAAGACACCAATACCAGTTCTCTTGTCTTGGGGGGCTAATACTTTTGCACTCCACCTGGGATGTTGGGAAATTGATGACGGCTTCTAATTGAATTCGAAATGCTCTCTCTCCTCCAGGTGTTTGATATCAGTCGATACCAAGAGTCTTTGGCTGCCTACTTCGTGCTGGGCACCCATGAGCACATTAACCAGATAGTGGAGATTCTCCTGGGGGATACGCGAGCGTACGTGTTCTTCGAGAGGAGCCATGGTGACATGCACTCTTTCGTTCGCACTTGCAAGAAGCTGCGAGAGGAAGAGGCTGCCAGACTTTTCCATCAGATAGTATCAGCTGTGGCGCACTGCCACGACAACGGCCTGGTCCTCAGAGACCTCAAGCTGAGGAAGTTCGTCTTTAAGAACGAGGACAGGTAAAGAAGCCACTAGTAAGGTTGTTGGGTTCAAACATAACATGCACATTTGATTTTTAAAGAGAGGTTTGTTTTGCATGGACAGCACATTATTCACATATTGTGATTGCAAATATGAAGGTATATTACTGATGTATTTCCTATTGAAACAAACATTATTGAAGGGGCTGTAGCTTATAGTTACTATTGTGAACCATGATTTGCTGCTTGCTGTTGTCATTGGCAGCTGGTATTAGGGGGCATTCTCATTCTAGAGAGCATTGGGTTGGACACAAATTTGGTTACACACAGTAAATATTTATATATATATATATACATGCGTTATCAATCTGGGTGGCCTTTCCGTTTAAGCTAAATGGCAGTTGCCCCACTGGCCAAATGAGTCAGCTCAGCAAGATTCCCTCTGGCTCGCTCGATGGAAATGGAGAGTGTTGCCTGGTGCTTTAAATGTGAGCTCGGTGACCTTACTGTTCCCATGCTCTGTGGTCTGGTGCGTCAGCCATCCTCCTTTCAGTGAGCGATTGCAGACGAGCGCAGGTAAACGTGGCCAAGGGTGGTGAGCATTACCCTGGCCAGAAATCAAACACCAAGGGCGCACCAAGATTGGAACCAGAGAGGAAAGTGATCCAGACAGAACTGCATTCCTCGGCGTAGTGGGTTCCTGATCTAGTTATGTCATGAAGGAAGCTCGTAACGTTCTACTGTCGCACGCTAGAGACCGCAGTGCAGTTCGTCTGGAATCGCTCCCTAATGTACTAGTGTGTGCATCCATGTGTCCTCCGTTTTTTCTGCTTTCGTGTGGGCCGGTGTTCTTTGCAGGCTCTTGACCCGGTGTAACTCAGCCGTGGAGCTGTGACTCACATATGCTGCATGTCGTTAAGAGAATATTTCGAGCATGCCGTGTACTCTTTGCACTGCGGTGCATGGAAACGGGTCACAAGTTCAGGTCAGAGAAGAGGCGACCTGTTCATTTCTGACCTTCAGGTAATTTAGATGCCCTGCAACCTTTCCACGCAGCAGGATAACGCTTGTCGGGAAAAATAATATGACTATTTTGAGCTCCGAGGATTGGATGTTTTGCTGAGACTCAGTGGGCGTACGGTTTCATTCGGATGGTTTCTGATTCAGAATCTGAGTCACGAGGCAGCTTGCAGAAGACCTCAAAGATGTTTTCATTGCATATGTTGTTTTTTCTTTTTTGTAACTTGGGCTGCATGATGTAGTTAATCTTAGTGTATTTCAGATTTTTTATAAATAAGCAGGGATGCAAATTGTGTAGTTTGAAAACACTGTAAGCACATAAAGGGACTTGCACAGTAAACAAAAGTTTGGGGTTGGTACGATTTTTTTTTATGTGTTTTTAAAAGTCTGTTATTCTAACACAAGCTGCATTTATTATTTAAAAAACAGCTATAAAAACTGTAGTATCTTTTAAAATGAAATTTATTTCTGTGATGCAAAGCTGAAATTTCAGCATCATTACTCCAGTCTTCAGTGTCACATGATCCTTCAGAAATCATTCTAATATGCTGCTTTGCTGCTCAAGAAACATTTATTGTCAATGTTATGTTAAAAACAGTTGTGCTGCTTAATATTTTTGTGGAAACAATGATAGAGATTTCAAACTTCACTTTTGATCAATGTAATGCATCCTTGCTGAATTAAAGTATTAATTTAATTCATATATATGTAAATATGTATCACAGTATAGTATCAAAATATAATATACATTTCTCACAGTATTTGACTAATTATCACTTTTTAAGTTTGATTCAAATGAATAATTGAACCATAGTTATGAATCTGATTCATGAACATGATTCAAACTTACCCTCTACCCTGATTTTGCATCAAAGACATTATTAAAAACATCTTGATGCTGTCATATTTGCAAGACAAAAAAAAAACTGCTAAATTAGTCTTGACATGCTTTTTAGAAAACATAATGGCCACATAAAAGCACCTTAAAGTATCAGAATGTGCTTTATTTTATATTAGCAACAGAATCATAGTGGATATACTGTGAATAGATAGCAGATTGTTTGTCGTCGTCCGTATGTTTCATGTTTTGCATTATTTTGCAAATTACAAGATTACAGTGGAAAAACTAGGATCACAGGGAATAGTGATTGTTTGAGGAATTCCATCTTTGGTGTGGCATTATTCCTGTGTTTTATAATTCCCAGAATGAATTCCAGATTTCCCTCTGAATTAAACTGGCAGGAATGTCCCGAAGCTGTCTTTATATTGCTTTTTTTATGGAATTTACGGTCCAGTGCATAGAGGATATTTATGCTTTGCGGTCAAAAATCTGCAATAGTAGAGGAAAATATGATTTGAAAGGGTTTTAGTTATTATTTTGGACTGACGGATTTTGGACACTTGAATTTCTCTTAAATAGTTTTTGGTCAGTCTTTGGTCATTTTTGAACACAACCGAAAGTTTGCTTCATTTCATTTATTTTACATCTTATTTTAACACAACATTTTAAGTTGTTTAGTCTGTTTTATAACCTAATTTAGGAAACCAACAAACCAGACTTTAGCTTCATTTCATGTATTTTGTATGTTCATAAAATGTTCAATTTGTGCGTCAAAGATCATAAATGACGTCTTCAAATATGTCATTTTCAATATTATTCTCTATCTTTCCCAGGAGCCTTGTAAAGTTGGAGAGTTTGGAGGATACGTACCTCCTAGAAGGAGGTGATGATTCGCTCTCGGACAAACACGGCTGTCCAGCCTACGTCAGCCCGGAAATCCTCAACGCAAATGGCAGCTATTCGGGTAAGGCGGCGGACGTGTGGAGCTTAGGCGTGATGCTCTACACCATCCTGGTGGGCCGTTACCCGTTCCACGACGTGGAGCCCAGCTCGCTGTTCAGCAAGATCCGCCGCGGCCAGTTCAGCATCCCCGAGACGCTATCACCCAAGGCGCGATGCCTCATCCGTAGCATCCTGCGGCGAGAACCTGCCGAACGCCTCACCTCCCGAGAGATCCTGGACCATCCCTGGTTCTCGGGTTCCGGTGGTTTGGCGGCCGCCGCAAGCCACGGAAGAGGCGAGCGAGAGTTGGACCAAATGGTGCCGGAGGCCAACATGGAAGAAGAACTAGAACAGTTCTTCAGCTGAGAACAAACTCGTCAGACGTTATGCCACGTCCTTTTAGATGATCAGAAAACCAGAAATACACTCATTACGAATGGTGTTTATCGTTATTTCTCATTCCGTGAAGAGACATGGTCGGTTCTGGCTTGGGAGAAAAAGACTTCTCCCTGAGTTAGGACTTCTGGACGAAGCTCGTTGAGTGATGTAGCAAGTTTTACTTTGGTTTTTCCTTCATTTCCGTTCGTTTTTGTCTTCGTTTTACATGGTGCTCACGAGGCGTACGAGTCACAGTAAGCTACAAACATGCATTAGATGAACGCAGCCAAGGAACAAAGAAAATATCAGTCAAAACTGCTAAACCTCGCCTGTTTCTAGCTCTGATTTCTCCAAGTTGTTGACCGTGTCTCAGTTTCTGCTTTTCCTCGAATGCAAATTGTTGGTTGCTTCTTAATCTGATCCTCGGTTTATTTTAAGTTGAGCTTTTCGACAGCCCTTCAGGTCAGTAATGCGAAGACCATGTCATTTTTTGTTTCTGATTCATTACGGCTGCATTAAGAACGATTTGTGTTGCATTAAGCTGTTCCTTTTACTATTATTGCTGCTTTTTTCGCTCTTAACCATAACTGAAACTTTCTCCATAAGTCTTCAGGAAAAAAAAAATAAAACAAAGCACTTGACTCGCCTAGGCTTGGAGATCCTCTCTGGACTAGTGTCATCTATTTAACTTTTAGTTGTTTTCCTTTTGCCGGAGCAAAATGTATCTTTTTTATTTTATTTATAAGGTAACTCCTACTATATTTAAAGAAATACGTGCAGGGTTTTTATTTTCGTTTTTCTTAACCGCCAGTTTTCACGAATATTGTAGGCAATACATTTGACACAGGACAGGTTTGACTTTTTGTTTTAAACTTTGTCCCAAGTTGGAAGGTCTACGATTTAACGTCAGTGCCAGTAATCGCGCACCCCAAATGCACGCTAAATATTCTCCTTATTTTTTTTGCATTTGACTCCATAAATATTAGATAATATTTCTACGACTACACCGTCTCGAGTACCTCATGTTAACTCTACTGCCTGCATAGGTCTGTGAAATGATCATGTTTTAAATGGGTACATGTAGACATGTTTCGTCGTATATCAATGTTACTTGAAATAGTGATTTATATCTAGTCAATGGCATGTGCCCTTTGAATGCTTTAGCCTGCCTAGCAAGAGGGAAGTTAATTTTTTCATTTTTGTTTTCTTAAAGAAGAATCTTACGAAGGATTTACTAGAAGTTCTTGTTTTTTTTTTTTTTCTTCTTCCTCTGGTCATTGTGCTTTCACTTGTTTTGTAGAAGGAACTTGCCTACCTAAGTTGGTGCTGATTAGGTGCTAATTTTGAAGGATGTTTTTATTTTTCGTTCGTTCATTTTTTTTCCTCATGTTTTCAAGGGGAGGGGGGAGTGCATGGTGGGATATCTGCCTCAGATGCTCTGATTGTAATGTAACAGATTTTTGGTGTTTTGTCCAGATTTATTCAGTAAATAAATTGTGAACTGCACACTGAATGCTGCATCTTTTTATACAATCTTTTAAGCATTATGTAAACAAACAAATTAAAACAATGAACTAATATATATATATATATATATATATATATATGTATGTATGTGTGTGTGTATATATACTGTATATGTAGTATATAATATAGTATAAAAATATGTATAACATTTTCATTATTTAAATGAACACATTTTCCAAACAGTTCGCTCAAATTATTAAGATTAGTTTTAGGATTTTTTTTAATTATTATTCACAAATGCCCTTATTTAATGTCCCTAGACTAGGGGCATTAAATAAGTGTAATTGTGAAAATAAAGTTAAATAATAATGGCAATAATAATACATTTTTGAAATTGTCAGTGAAGTTTACAGTTGACACCAGATGATAGTGTGTATATACTACTTTATTATCTTACATTTTAACACGTTTTAATTATATATGTATATTATAGTCATAATTAGGCCCATATTTAATGACTCATATTTAGGCCCTTTTTTATACCCATTGGTGTTCATGGTTTATGTTCTCTCTCTAGATTATTTAATGCGTTTGATCTTCTGGACGTTAAGACTTGTGATAATTCTCATGCAGACATCACTCTCTGACTTCATAATATAAAGCATTTTTCCCTCGGCAGATTGGTTGATTTCACTGCTTGACTGCCACTAAATCTGACTAAAGCCTTCCGGGGAATAATCCATCAAATACAGATTAATGTTTTGTGCATTGGGTCCATTTTCTATGATCTGCAGCTGAAGGCTTGATCTGACCCTGCAGCCTCGGTGTCATGTGCAATCATGCCATAAAACACACACAACATTCATTTAGCACGTGTGTCCCTTGTGGACCAGACACTGATGGTCCAACTAAATCACTGCCTGTCAAATAATGCAGAAGGTTTGTTCAGAAATTCACATTATCGGTGTGTTTTATTTTAAAGTATACACTAAGAGCCAATGTGCAATATAAAAAGCTGTTGATATTTCACACTCAGCCCCTCTAAATACATATGCAAATGCATTCTTGTACAAACACACCTCTACTCTTCCAGAAAAGGGTGTTTTTACCATGGGCAGTAGACATGCTGTGCTGAAAATATAGATCAGTGCATTTGTTGTGCTAGATGTGCACTTGGCCCAAGTTCAGCTAACTAATGCATGGAGCTCCTCAACATTTATGCATGCACTTCTGGTTTTATTCACCTGTGCATGCATGACCTTGCAGCTACTAAAGTGTCTTGAAGTGCATGTGGCCATTTAGAAGCACCTTTCAAGTTCGATGCATAAGATTAGTTGCAACTTGTAGGTGCATTACAATGAGAAGTTACAGGGATGTATTGTTTTTTAATTCTGTAGATTTATTTATTTATAAGTTTTATGGAAGTTAAAGGATTATTTGCATGTTTTTACCGCCCCCCCCCCCCCAAAAAAAGAGAGTCGATTTTAAAGTGAGCCTCCTGGGGCTCATTACTCAGTCCCCATTTAATAAAGCAATCTACAGTTACTCTAATTAGCATTCAAGAGCAGGCAATATTTGTGCATGCAAATCCATACAAAACAACAGTGTGTTCATAAATAATATTTCTGGAGATAATCTTCTCTAATCACTGCTGACCAAATTGAATATCACACTGTGTAAGACATTAGGTTGACAGTTACTGCCCATTGTGCTCCTTTTAATTTGGCCCTGCACCATAGTGTGGAAGTAATGGCTTTCAGTGGGGCGATAATCACCTGCAACATTGTTCATCTAACGCCCCCTGGTGGACAAATGGGAATTGTGTCCCATTTTTTACAAATTAATCCCTTACATCCCATCCAAAAACCATTGTACAAGCATGAATGTTCTCCACTGGCAATATATATTTTTTGTGTATTTATTTGACAGCAGTGTAACCCATTCACAGTCTAGTCCTCTTTAATGTGTGTTATATCTGCATTATACTGTTTTGTATCTGTTGTCATTCAGGTTGTGTAGTTAATCTCTCAACGCAGACATCTGGAAGAACAGGCACAGAGCGATTAGACTGTAATAAAAACGATTAAAGAGTGTTCCTTTGGGAACAGTGCCATTTGTGTCTATACAGTTCAGGCTCATTTATTTGAAAAGGTTACTGCTGAATAAAGAAAATGTAGGGTCCCTCCTCAGAGTGTCACTCCCTTAAGTTTGATCATCTGAAACATCACATCATTATTGTTAAAGGTGTAAATGTCACAGTGAAACACACAGCGAAGGACATATTCAGATACTGCATTTTTTTTTAGGAAACTCTTGCTAGAACACACACTGGCAACGTTTTTTTGTTTTTCATTTCGTTGAAAGCAAAATTATTTTATAGATTTTTTTTAATTATGTTTTTTAAACATACAAATGATCAAATATTTAGATTGTAAAACAATCATTAAATTAAATTAGATAAAGAAAAACATTTAAAAACAAGTTTTTTTATTCATGAAAACAGAATGTATACATTATGTAAACACACACACACAAATAATAAAAGTTCAATAATAAGAGCATGTTGGCTAATACAGCAAAAAACAAGGGTTTAAAAAAAAAAACTAGGAAAACAAAATAACCGATTTAATAGTAAATTATGTAACAACAACAAAATACTAACACCTGCTAAAATTCTAATGAAAGTTAATTTAAAAAATCTATACAAAAACTAAAAGTTATATACAAAAATATAATATACTTTAATATAATATGATACATATATTTACATTATATAATAGCTGAAGTTGGAATGTTGGGTATGTAAAGACCAATAAACAAACAAACATTTACTGGAAAAGTAAAACGAGAATTATATAGAATTATACAATTCTAAAAAAAAAAAAAAAAAAATCTAAAATTATATATAAAATAATATATATTGTGTTTTTACTCAAATATGCATAATTGCTAATACATAAAGCAGAAGCTGGAAACAAGGGGTTTGTAAAAGACAAAAAAAATCCAAGATTTTATTTATGTATCTATAAAAATGTTTATATTTACATTGTTGGTTTGAAGCACACTAGGTCTGAACAGGGGCGCAACTGCACATTTGCCGAGGGGTATGCAAGATCAGTGTCGGCGCCCCCCTGTATTCTAGTAGCCTCTAACACTAAATTGTGCAGAAAACTTTCTGCAAGTCAATGACCAAAAGCCTATTACTAGCTTGTGCATGGAAGGATACAAACTCATGAGGAGTGAATATATATATATATATATAATTTGCCTCAAAATTATTAATATTTTTGCACACTTTTATATAGTAAAATGTATTTTAAAGAACTTCTGCATTTTTACTTAGAGATAATTCATGGAAAATTTGCCATGCTAAGTGGAAGATTTCTACCAAGATTTCACCTGGTAGAAAAACAAATACTATTAAAATGAATGTCATGATTCACACTATGACCACTAAATGGCAGCAGAATTGTGCAGAAAACTTTCTGCAAGTCAATGACCAAAAGCCTATTACTAGCTTGTGCATGGAAGGATACAAACTCATGAGGAGTGAAAAAAGCTTTGAACCCCCTTCCCCCTTTTTTAATTCCATAGGGAAAAAAGTGAAAAAGAAAAGTGTGTCACATAACATCCCCTTTAAGTCCTGATGGCAGACCCCAGACAATAGAACACATTTTTTTATTAATTTTTATTTTCAAACACATGTACTATTGCACACTTTTTAGTTAGGTAATATATATAATTTGCCTCAAAATTATTAATATTTTTGCATATTTTTATATAGCAAAATTTATTTTAAAGAACATCTGCATGTTTTTTGTTTTTGTTTTGTTTTTTACTTAAAGAGATAATTCATGGAAAATGTGCCATGCTAAGTGGACGATTTATGCCATTTATTTTTTTTTATGCCAAGATTTCACCTGGTAGAAAAACAAATAGACCTACTATTAAAATTAATGTCATGATTCCCACTATGACCACTAAAGGGCAGCAGAGGATCATTTGTCTCCTTTACCATTTCCACTCTGTAATATAGTTCTTTTCACATGTTTTGCTAATGGATTTATATTTAGACATTGTAAAATCACTATTATAACATTTAAAAATCTATTTTTTTTTTCAAAGTTCAGCATTGTTTTGTATTGAAGTATGAAGTAGCAAGAGTTTTCAACTCATTGAATCTACTTGAATTTCACAGTTGGCCAATTTTGAATTTACAACGTCAATTTACAGTGAAAAGTGGCTAGTTTGTATCCTTGTTTTCAATCTTAGTTTCTCTCAAATGTAAATTAAATGCTCATTCACAAACATGCGTTTCCATGTGCCCAGGTGGTTGCTAGGGCATTGCTTGGGGTTTGATAGTATGTTTTGGTTAGTTGTTAGGGCATTTCTACGATGTTGGTTATTATTATGGCATCACTAGGGGTTTACAACTGTGTTCTGGGTGGTTGCTATGCCATAAGGTGCTGATGGTTGTTAGGGCATTGCTTGGGGGTTGGCAGTATGTTTTGGGTGGTTGTTAGGGCATTTATAGGGTGCTGGTGGTTGTTAAGGCATTGCTAGGGGTTTGGTAGTATGTTTTGGGTGGTTGTTTTGCCTTGCTACAGTGCTGGTTATTATTAGGGCATCATTTGGGGTTTGCAAGTGTGTTCTGGATGGTTGCTAGGGGTTTGGTAGTGTGTTGGTGGTTGCTAGGGCATTGCTTGGGATTTGATAGTATGTTTTGGTTTGTTGTGAGGGCATTTCTACAATGTTGGTTATTATTATGGCATCACTAGGGGTTTACAACTGTGTTCTGGGTGGTTGCTATGTCATAGGGTGCTGGTGGTTGTTAGGGCATTGCATATTTTTACAATGTTATGTTATGTTATGTTATTATTAGGGCATCACTGAGGTTTGCAAGTGTGTTCTGAATGGTTGCTAGGGGTTTGGCAGTGTGTTGGTGGTTGTTAGGGCATTGCTAGGGGGTTGTTAGTGTGTTTTGAATGGTTGCCAGGGTGTTTCTATGGTGTTGGTTTTTGTTAGACTATCACTTGAGGTTTACTAGTGTGGTCTTGGTGGTTGCAATGGCATTTATAGTGTGTCAGTGACTGTTACTAGGGGCATTACTAGGGAGTTTGTAGTGCATTTTTGTGGTTGCTATGGTGTTTCTATGGTGTTGATTATTATGGCATTGTATATGTTTTGCTTATGTATTCTGGGTGGTCACTAGGCCATTGATATGTGGTTCCTAGGGTTTCTGGGTGGTTGCTAGGGCATTGCTAGGGGTTTGGTAGTATGTTTTGGGTGGTTGTTAGGGCATTGTTACATTGTTATTGCCATGCTAAGTGGAAGATTTCTACCAAGATTTCACCTGGTAGAAAAACAAATACTATTAAAATGAATGTCATGATTCACACTATGACCACTAAATGGCAGCAGAGGATTATTTATTGTCTCCTTTACCATTTCCACTCTGTAATATAGTTCTTTTCACATGTTTTGTTAATGGATTTATATTTAGACATTATAAAATTGCTATTATAACATTTAACATTTAACAATTCAAAGTTCAGCATTGTTTTGTATTGAAGTATGAGTTTTCAACTCATTGAATCTACTTGAATTACACAGATGGCCTATTTTGAATTTACAAGGCAATTGTCAGTGAAAAGTGGCTAGTTTGTATCCTTGTTTACAATCTTAGTTTCTCTCAACTGTAAATCAAATGCCCATTCACAAACATGTGTTTCCGCCATTGCACCATTGCTTGTTCTCCATCATTGCATAGGCCCCACTCATTGATGAGACATGCAGATAACTATAGTCAACCTTCACTGAATTTGATATAATCAATGAACTCTGAAAAAGTTACTCTGAACCAGTCAGTGTTTAACATTCTATTAGTTGTCAAAATGAATTCATTGCAGCACTTTTGTCATACCTAAATCGAGCTCTGTACAAAGAAAAATAATGTAAGAATGTAAAATATGTTTTTTCATGCATTTAAATATATAAATATTTCATGCATAAAAAATATTTCTTTTCATTTTCGTACTTTACAAATTAACGAAAAAAGGGAGAAGAGGAGGAGGAGGGAGAAGAGGGGGAGGAGGGAGAAGAGGAGAGGAGGCCTGCGAGAGGAGAGTGATTGAGGATAATCATAATTTTCGAGGGATAAATGTCATCAGCCTCTCCACAATTGATCGTATCCTCCGAAAGCACCGGTTCCGGATGAAACAGGCGTACCGCGTCCCCTTCGAACAAAACTCTGACAGAGTGAAAGACCAACGAGTGGAATATGTTCAAGTATGAGTTTTGATATCGTATGAAGTATTGTGTACCGTCACAGTATAGCAGTTTATGCTGCCATTTGTGCCCTCTAGAACTGTGCTTCAGGGCAGTGATTTACTCTACTGTGTTTCATGTGTTTTGCAGAGAATCTTTGAGATTGAAGGCCGGCCTGTTCCCCATGAAATTATCTTTTGTGGATGAGGCTGGTTTCAACCTGACCAAAAGAAGGAGAAGGGGGAGGAACATAATTGGCCATCGGGCTATTGTAAATGTC
>NW_015505456.1:2133544-2143723 GCF_001515645.1 Sinocyclocheilus grahami | reverse complement strand
GTTACATTGTTGTTTGGGATAATGTCAGCTTTCTATCGCGCTGTTCTGGTTCTTGACTGGTTTACCAATAACTCGAGGTTTTCTAACATCTTTCTGCCTGCATACTCTCCCTTTCTAAACCCGATAGAGGAGTTTTTTTCGGCATGGCGGTGGAAAGTGTATGACCGAGAACCTTATATCCGTGCTCACCTCCTCCAGGCCATGGAAGAAGCCTGCCTAGACATATCAGCAGATGAATGCCAGAGGTGGATCAGGAATGCAAGAGGATTTTACCCTCACTGCCTGGCTAGGGCCAATATAGCCTGTGATGTGGACGAGATTCTCTGGCCAGACCCAGAACAAAGACGGGATGCTGAGGCGGAATAATTTTTTTTAAATGTAATTTTTTTTTTTTTTTAAGCTGTGCTGTGTAGTACATGAATGAATAAAAATGTGCCAATGTATACATTGGTTGTGTCTTTTGTGTTCATGTAAAAAGGTTTTTCAGGGGGAGAACCACAAGCAACACAACTTACCAGTTTGGGATATATTGTTTTGAATTTATTGCACCAGTGTGTAATACTATGTTGTAGTGTGTGTGTTTTTGAGGGCTTGTGTGTGATGTCTGAGGGAAAAGTTTGGTTTTTCAGCAAGAGTGAATGGTTTTGAGTGTAGAGCTTCATTTTGACCTGAAAATTGGATGTTTGGGAAATTGGGTGAGACGTTATGGATTTGTGTTTACTGTTTTGAGAATACGAGGCATAGTTTCAAGAAATGTGTTTAAGCAATCGAGAAAAATTGTAAAGAAGATTTTCACAGAATGATTTTGGCAAAATGGCGCCCCTCTATGTGTGGCGCCCCTATTGGGCCCCTATGCACTGCATATACTGCATACCCTGTTTTTGCGCCACTGGGTCTGAACACCATTCAGAATGAAGTTGATCTTTCCATTAAATGCAGCCAAGCCCTTTCCTTATACACCGATCAGTCATTACTGTTGTTCAGTCTTTGCATCATTGCATCATTATATTGATTGTTTTATTTAAATAAACACCACACACAAGCTTAATGTGTGAATACAAGCCTACAGAGAAAGCGAATGCTTGAGCTCAGCACGCTATGATATTGGCAGAAATCAGAGGAATGAAGAAGCCCAGCGGGGCTCGACGTAGCGATGGGAGGATGTTGATTTTTGCAGTGCAGTTGGAGCTCCTCCGTGTTTATTTCTCTTTTCCTGCCTCATTCCAAGACAGAAGCTGCTCAAACCAACTCTAGGAAGCAGGCCAGAGCTAACAATTCATTTAGTGCGTTTTTTCCCCCTCTGTGTGTTTTGATATCCTAAACAAAGCCTGTGTGGATGTGCCAGTATGCTGCAGCTTACATCTGGCGTACGGGCTTTTCATTATCCCGCATTTCAATAAACAGGAGTTCCTCCTCGGATAGGGAGCAGAAGAGTTTTGACAGTGCAGCTACTGTAACCGCAACGACCAATCAGAGTGAAGTAACCTGCGCCAGCATTGCTAATTGCAGGCGATACTGTGTATTTCCCATCCCAGCGGAGTCAGGAGTTTGTGTACTAACTGGACCCAATCCAAACACCACGAACAGACTGTTACTGTTGCTCCCTTGAGGAGGTCGTGGCCACTCAATACAGATACGCTGACGCCCAGAGCTAGTTTACTCTGCTCATAAACCTCACATGATCTGCTGAGCCGCTGGCGACATTCATTAGTGATTCGGCTCGATCATTAACTCACTTGATTGGTTATTGGGTTGCTGGTTAATCCAGATCTCATAGGTTTCATCCAAGGGGAGTCATGCATGCATGTGTTGTTTACAGTCTCTTTTACTTGCAGTAGCTTAAATCATGTGGAAAGTTAGATTACAACACTGCAGTGAAAGTGCAACATATACATCTTGAAAACACCTATCTTAAATTTTAATTAGGCCTATATTTCACAATATTACAGTTTTTTCTGTATTTTTGATCAAATAAATGCAGGTTTGGTGAGCTTTAGAGACTTCCTTAAAAAACATAAAAACTTTCAAAACTTTTCCAAACTTTTATATTGGTGAAAGTGAAAAAAGGGTGAAATAACTACATAAACACTTACAGTATACACTTAAAAAAGTAAATTTTATGTATATATATATTCTGTGGCACACTGTTATTTAGTATTGACCAATAGATGGCGCACTCACATACTAATTAAGATCTATTCAGTGGTCTAAATGTATTTTAAGAGATAAAAGACATTTTACCATGGTAACTGCTGATTTTACCACAGTTAGGTTTTACTTCATTAAACCAATGGTGACTTGGATTTAGCCAGCACAGTCAACAACAAAAAAAAACATTCTGAAAGCTTTTCAGAAATGAAGGTTAATAAAGGAAGGACTGAAGACAATGATGATTTATAATGAAAAGAAAAGAAAAGTCTTATAGAAGCTGAAATAAAAAACTGGTATCCAGGAGGGCAGCTGAAATTGAAATAAAAATACAAATGAAACATTTTCAATATCTTTTATGATTATTTTTATGCTTTGCCATCCATCTCTTATTTTTGTTGTTGAAAAGCAATAAAAAGTTATTTTTCTCTTCAGAAAAGCAGTTTTTCTGAAGTACTACTCATATTAGTACATTATAAATTGCTATAATAATAAACTAATAAAATGAGATCTATTATATTAAATGCAAACAGCTGGTAGCTGGAATATTTGTGTGTGTGTGTGTGAGTGTGTGAGTGTGTGTGTGCACTAATATTTGAGAGTATTTTATCTTACAATATCTAGATAATTTCTGCGATCAAAACTCAGAGGTCTTAGGATGTACTCAAAGTATTTTTAACAAGTTCATCCAGGAGCAAATGATCTGAGCTGCTTTG
Organism: Sinocyclocheilus grahami; assembly: GCF_001515645.1. Taxonomy (NCBI): domain Eukaryota; kingdom Metazoa; phylum Chordata; class Actinopteri; order Cypriniformes; family Cyprinidae; genus Sinocyclocheilus; species Sinocyclocheilus grahami. Next base: position 2,140,859 of record NW_015505456.1, on the reverse strand, counting down.
CACATTTATTAATCATTTAAAAAAGCTGTCAGCATTGTCTCATTTCTTTCTTTCAGAGGAGAAATATCTGAGATGAAGAGCAACCCCTGAGAAATGTGTCGAGTTTCACCACTAGCAGAAAAGGTAATTTCTTCATTCATCTTCATCAAATTGTTTGTCAGCTGTGCTGGTGGTTTTGCTTTCACACGGGCCAGTTAAACGGTCAGCAAACAACCCTGCTCAAGCCACATGATGACAGTACTGGAGTGAGTGTGTGCATGTGCATGTGTGTATCTTTTTTGTCAATACGCAATTATCCTCCCTGTTGCACTTCCTCTAAATGGGAAATGCTGAAAATAGCAAACGGGAAGCATTGTCTCCTAATTGCAGCTAACAGTAGTCACTTGCCGTATTGATCACACATTAGATGCGGACTGCAGGAGGGAGGTTGTGTGGAGTGGATTAAGGGTTGTCTATTCCACTCTTAAAGCCTCAACAAAAGCCTTCAATTAATGTCTCTGCACACAAGGGTTTTGCTGGAATGTTTAAGGACCACTCTCTATCGTGATATATGTGTGAAGTCCTCTTTTTGAAACTGAGAATGTCTCACATTGAGGTTTAGGATGTCCTTGTTCAGCCTCTTGTGTTATGCTGTTCTAATGGATATCTTTACACACTTTCTGAACATTAATGAGCATAATATGTTTTTCCACACACTGTTTTTGAAACCAAAAGAGCATTCAAGCATGTATAACTACACCGTGAAGACAACGCAAATAACTCCGGGAACCTGCTTAGATTCTGTAACAAGTAGTCCAGTGTGAAAATAGTGTCTAATCTCCAATTTTTTTGCATGCTTTTATGGTCAGCCTGCATAGTTGAGATGAAAATACAGATGCACATATATACTTTGATCCAAAAGATGTTTCTTTTCAAGCTAATATTATGCTGCATGACGTTACGAAACTTTGACATGCATGAAAAGGAGAAAATGTCAAGATACTGAAGTGCAAATGGGTGCTTTAATGGAAAAGTTTCTTTCAGAGTCTTTTCAAACTACTGAAACCTGTATGGCAGGAGGTGACTTCATTCTGGAAGGCTTGCAGTGACTCACCAAGGCTGCATTTATTTTCTATTTTAATATATTTTAAAATACAATTTATTCCTGTGATGCAAAGTTGAAGTTTCAGCATCATTACTCCAGTCTTCAGTGTCACATGATCCTTCAGAAATCATTCTAATATGCCGATTTGCTGCTCAAGAAACATTAGATTATTGTCAATGATGAAAACAGTTAAAAATAACAGCATTTATCTGAAATATAAATATTTTGGAAAATTCTGACTGTCCTTACTGTCACTAGAATAGACTGTAAGTTTAGAAAATAGAAAGCAATAATAATAATAATATAACAGCACAGTACAGTAAAAAAATTAAAATGATATATTAAATATAAAACTAGATATATATTAACTGGCAGGATTGTAATAAAGATGAATACACAAAAAATATTCAAATATAATATTTTTAGGATGTGTATAAAAAATATATAAACACATTTTGTAAAATTACAGATCTCTTTCATGTTGCTTTTGATCCATTTAATCCATCCTTGCTGAAAAAAGTATTAATTTCTTTAAATAAAACCCCAAACCCAAAGTAGAACCCATGTGCAGTTTTATTCAACAAAAGGTGACTCAAAATACAAAAATAAACAAAGACTTGGCTTGACATGGACTAGACATAAACTTGACTATGAACATAGACTCACCAGCAGTGGATTACACAAACAAAGCTAGACAAAATCCATAAGACTTGTGCGCTACAGAAAAATAAAAAAAGAGCATATGGGTTTGGAGTGACATAACATCCTGTTTACAGATACGCTCTTTGAGTGGTGTAGGGTGAGGGACAACAACCAAAGGTAAGACCCTGCGGTACATTAAACTAGCCGCTTGTAGATAAATGGAATAGTTAGTGAACTAGACCTGGACAGTCCCACCATACAGGTGAGGCTTTCTCTCTGGAGACCAATTATCCGGACGGCTCTGTCCAGCCTCCATAATGGAAAGGGGGCGGTCAGCAATGTAGATGCTATTTGGATCTCTTTGTCTTTCTTTTTCCGTGCGTCTAATGAAAATTGAACTGTATGTGCAGAAAGCATTGGACCTTATAGAGCATCTGCAGGAAGTCCTTTGAATGCAAGAACGGCCCTATTTGAAGAAGATCTATTTGAAGGAGATTTATGAGGAATTGATCATATTGCTCAAGTCAACATGAAACGGCATTCAACACCCATTTAAATGTGACAGACTTCTTATTTTTGAGGGAAATAGAATAAGAAAAGAAATGTGAGGTGGGACTTGATTTAAAGGAACACTCCAATATTTTTGAAAATAGGCTCATTTTCCAACTCCCCTAGAGTTAAACAGTTGAGTTTTACCGTTTTCGAATCCATTCAGCCGATCTCCGGGTCTGGCGGTAGCACTTTTAGCTGTAGCTTAGCATAGATCATTGAATCTGATTAGACCGTTAGCATCTCGCTCAAAAATGACCAAAGAGTTTCAATATTATTCCTACTTAAAACTTGACTCTTCTGTAGTTACATCGTGTACTAAGAACGACGGAAAATGAAATTTTCTAGGCCGATATGGCTAGTGCAGCAGGCGCAAAAATAGGAAAAATATCGAAACTCTTAGGTCATTTTTGAGCGAGATGCTAACGGTCTCATCAGATTCAATAGATCCTATTTTCAAAAATAGTGGAGTGTTCCTTTAATATGTCAGGAATTGATTAGATTATAAAAAGTGATATATATAATTAGATTTTTTTCATGTTGATGTATAAGCACAGGTTTTGAAAGAAGTCTTTTATGCTCATCAAGGCTGCATTTATTTGACCAAAAATGCAGTAAAAACAGTAACATTGTGACATATTGTTACAATTTAAAAGAACTGTTTTCTATTTGAATATCTTTTAAAATGTAATTTATTCCTGTGATCAAAGCTGAATTTTCAGCTTCATTACTCCAGTCTGATTTCCTTCAGAACTCATTCTAGTATGCTGATTGGCTAGTAATGAATAAAAGTATTATTGTTATTATTATTATCATAATTTTAATTAAAAAACCTAGTGTCCTCAAACGTTTTAATGGTAGTGTATGTAGTTATTTGCATGCTTATTTCATATTTTTTATACCTTATATTTTCAAAAAGTTTACAATTAAAAATCTAAGTAAAACAGTAAAGTAAAACTTTAAATTTGATACCAAATTTATTTCATATTAATGTATAATCAAGTGAAATTCCAGTATATTCTTCTTCTTTAATAGTACCTTAAAATACAACATTTGTCTTTTTTGGTCACTTTTACATTAATAATTGTAAACGTTCAATGCTGAAAGCACACTTTGCACTGTTCAAAACTGAATATGGCCATATTAAAACAGCAGAAGGAATGAAAGGAACTATTGACAGGAAAACTGTTGGTCATAACAAAGCAGTGAATCTCAAATCATCAGTATAATTTACATTTTGTTTCAGATATTTCTCTTTTATTACATTCTTCTGAACAAATACAGATAATACAAGACATTTCATTGAAATATGTGAACGTACCATTTTTTACAGTGCTTTTTCATAGGCATTGACTAAATCAGGCCTAACAAAGCACCGAGTCCTAATTGTATGTTTTTGGAAAAACATGGAAATGAAGCTACACGCATGACCAGCAGCAGTGACGTGTGACGTGCAGAGGCCTCCAAACTCAAGCAGCGGTTGGTCGGAAAAACACGTTCGGGTCCAGTGCATCCCAATGAAGTGCAGTGTTGCGCTGTGGCCCTGGAGCTATTCCTCCTCAAACAGAGCTGCATATCCATAAATTGCATGCGTGCTGTTAAGACGATGCCTGTGCATACGTGACAGGGAGCGAATCAGAGAACCGTTGACCTTTGACACGCTAGTTGTGGTTTATTATTAATGAGAGTGAACCTTCCATTTTTAAACATTTGTAATGTATTATATATGTAGGATCCAATTGCCACTTCAGAGAAAAATCAGCAGATATCAGTGCAGATTCGTACCCTTGGGTTTGGACAACACGACTGGAGGATGTGGGAGTTTAAACATGCCCTTGAGTGATGATTTTCTTGGTTTAATTGATAATGCATATATGCAACATTAACCAGGAACATACTACTGAAATTAACAATGAAAATTAGTCATTTTCATTTAGCTGATCCCTTTTAACCTTACAGTGTTATTGATTAGAGCTTGTGGGATTCGAACCAGCAACCAGCTCACGTCACATAATTTACTGTCTACTAGGTGTCATTGGAAAGATGTTTATCACAGCCAGATGAATTAAAACACATGTTATGTGTATATAATCCATAATTAATCACAATGCCACACCAGGCATTGCTGTACCAGCATCAGTACCTGTCAAATGTGAGACAAGTGCACTCTCTTTAATTGCACATCACTCAAGTGAACTGGGAGTATGTTATTCTGCTTTACAATAGTGCCTTACAATACAACATTTGTCTTTTTTGGTCCCTTTTACATTCATAATTGTAAACAGTCAATATTGAAAACACATTTGCTTTGGTTAGAACTGAATTTGACCGCATTAAAACAGAGAAAGGAATGAAGGGAATTACAGTAAGGAAAATGGTTGATTATGGCAAAGTTGTGAATCCCAAATCATCAGTGTGATATAATTTAAGTGTTGATTTAAATATTTATCATATATTACACTTTTATCTAATACATGCAAACTACTGTTCAAAAGTTTGGGTTCTGTGAGATGTTTGTTATGTTTTTAAAATAAATCTCTTATGCTTACCAAGACTGCATTAATTTGGTACAGTAAAAACAGTATTGAGATAATAACATTAATAAAATAATAATAATAATAATGAGAACATTACAATTTAAAATAACATGTCTATTTTAATATTTTTAAATATAATAATTCATAATAATAATACATTTTAATAGTAATTTAATCCTGTGATGGAAAAGCTGAATTTTCAGTGTCAAATTATCCTTCAGAAATCATTTTAATATGCTGATTTGGTGCTAACGAAACATTGTTGTTGTTGTTGTTGTTATTAGGGGCCAAGCACCGAAGGTGCGATGGCACCTATTGTATCCGTTGGCGTTCTTTTTCTTCTTCTTCCGCTATTGTGTCTATGGCAGCCCATAGAACCGTTTGTGGGAAAGTTGTGAAATTTGGCACACTTATAGAGGACAGTCCCAACATTAACCATAGCAAATTTGGAGTCTAACTCAAACTCTCTAGCGCCACCACGTGTCCAAATTTTCACTCATGTTTATGCTAATAACTTTCGACCCGAAAATTCTTTTTTCCTCTGAATCCTTGGCTTATGCCGAGTCGAATAGACACCAAAATAAAAAAATCGGTAAGGTTTAGTTTTTTCGCTATTTTTAATTGTTTATAAAACCTACTTTTTCGAACTCGTTCTAGACAGTTTGCCTGATTTTCACCAAAATTGGGTCAGATCATCTTCAGACCATGCTGGCAAAACGTTATGTAATTCAAGTTGATTCGTCCAACCGTTCTCGAATAAGGCGCAAACGAATTTTACGAAAAGCACGCAAAATTGGATCTGAGGCTATTTCTCCGCAACGGTTTGGCGTATTGAGAGCAAACTTGGTGTGTGTTGTAACAAGCATTACCTGAGCCTACCTGCTGTGTTTCGGTGTTTCATATTTTTGCTTATAACTTCTGAATGGTTTGGCCAAAAATCACAAAACTGGTCTCTTTAGATTCGAGTCGAATGATATCCAATTTTCCTATGTCAGCCATTTTGGGCGTCGGACATTTTGAATTTTGTAGTAAAATGCTATATTTTATCAACGCATTGATGTATCATGACGAAACTTGGTATGGGTCATCAGCACAATGCCCTGAACGAGCCTGAGAAGTTTCGAGCCAGCGCCACATAGTGGTAAAATTAAATATTCACATGCTTATAACTTTGGGTGTGGTCAACTTATTTTCAGGGTAGTCACCTTTTTAGACTCCTGAATCCTTGCCGAGTCCAGCGATATCAAACATGCCAGGTTTTGTCTTATGGTTTGTGCAACGTTGTATTTTAGGGCTTAAAAAAGCTATCGTTACTCCGATCGACACGAAACCACCGTAGGAAATTCGAAAACATAGCATGCCGGCTATATGCAAATTGCCCAATTGACAAAATTTTGATAGTAAGTGGCAAATAAATGCAAACAAAGTCGCCAATCAGTCATTTTTTCTGTTCTCATATATAAAAATGTCTGTAACTCCAAAACAATATGAGATATTTTCACCAAATTTGACACACATATGTATAGGCACACTCTAAGGAGACATAAAAAATTTGGTGGGATTGTGCCTCTTGGTGGCGCTATAATTGAACAAAACATGAAACTGCCATTGACTACAATAGATTATTATGATATAAAATGCTATATTTTACGAATGCATTGGTGTACCATTATTAAACTTTGTATGTACCCTCGAGACCATAACCTTAAAATACTCAAAATGTTTTGAGACAGTGCCACCTTGTGGTCAAAAGTTATAATGAAATTTCAAATAAATGCTAATAGCTTTCTGTGAATTTTGCCTATTGTAATGAGACTTGTATTAATAGATTCATTGGGTCATGCTGAGAACAGTGATACCAATGTTGCCATAGTCAGCCATACTTCCTTGTCCTGCCATTTTGATTTTCTTTAAAAACCTACTATTTCGAACTCCTCCTAGACCGCTTGTCTGATTTTCACTAAAATCGAATCATATCATCTTCAGACCATGCTGACAACAATTTATGGATTTTGTGTTGATAGACAAAACCGTTTTCGCATACCAAAGCAACGAATTTGAGGCATGATGCCAAAATGTCACTTGAGGCTGTATAGCTGCAATGCTTTGGCATATTGACACCAAACTTTGTGTGTGCCATTGCCAACTCACACAGAACACACCACATCGATTTAATAACAGCGCCACCTATTGGTCAAATGTGATAAGCCAACAAATTATGTTACTAGAGGTTATATTTATGATTTTTCAGCCGTTTTGACTAAAAGCATCCTAAAATGGCTTCAACTACTCATTTCTGCAGTTGGTCCGATGCTTGCTTTTGTAGTGCTTGGCCCCGCAATTTATTTGGCCCCCCAGCTATATTTATTATAATCGCTATTGTTATTGTAGGGTTAGGTTTTAATTATTATTAATTATTTTATTATTAATGCTAATATTTTTGTGGGAACCAGTATATATATATATATATATATATATATATATATATATATATATATATATA
>NW_015505456.1:2127387-2133423 GCF_001515645.1 Sinocyclocheilus grahami | reverse complement strand
TTTATATATATATATATAAGGATTATTCGATGAATGTAAAGTTTAAAAGAACAGCATTTATTCAAAATAAAAATCTTTTGTAGACTATAAATTTCTTTAATATCACTTTTGATCAATGTAATGCATCCTTGCTGAACATAAGTATTTATTTCTCATAAGCAACAAAATAAACAGTAGTGTATGTAGCTATTTGGATGCTTATCTCATATTATGGATAATATTTTTATTGTGTTTTTATTATATATTTTATATGTTTTAGGCGAGACACTGCAGGTGAATAGGGTAAAAAAAACAACAACTAATAGTTATGGCCTTATTTACCCAGCTGATTGATTATGTTGATAATTGCAAACATTTTTTGTATTACAAGTTTTCTAAAATGTTAGGTTTAAATATGCAAATGAGTCATCATTTAATTAAATATGCGCTCATTTGCATACATTTCTAGAACAAAAATCGAAACACTGGGTGATGTCAGTTTCAAAACTCTTGTTGAATTTTTTTGACATATTAGAGTCAAAAGTTTTTACAGAGGGAATTCTGGGTCTCTCATTTTTGTCACTCCATAATTCAGAAAACGCTTAGAACGGACAGAAAACACTATATATTTTTTTTACATTTTTGGGGGGAATAAAATGTTGTACATAATGAAGCAAATGAGTCATTATTTAATTAAATATGAGCTCATTTGCATACATTTCTAGAACAAAAATCGAAACACTGGGTGATGTCAGTTTCAAAATTCTTGTTGAATTTTTTTGACATATTAGAGTCAAAAGTTTTTACAGAGGGAATTCTGGGTCTCTCATTTTTGTCACTCCATAATTCAGAAAACGCTTAGAACGGACAGAAAACACTATATATTTTTTTTACATTTTTGGGGGGAATAAAATGTTGTACATAATGAAGCAAATTCTATATGAACAAATCCCTCTGTAAAAACCTTCAGGATACAGACAGGAATATAAATGTAAAGTTCGGTGTGTGTAAGTGCTACTGAAGTGGCTCAGTTTAGGAGAAAAAACTCATTTTGAGAAAACGGCCTTTAAAAATATGCATTGTAATTGAAATCTTTTCACACAAATAGATAAAGTGCTATAAAAGAAACACTTATCAGTGTCTTTTGTATGTTTCCTTTCCACTAGTCTGAAAAAACACTTTATGAAAAACCAAAAAGCCCAAAATCTCAAACTTGACAGGTGCATGAAAAACAGTGTTTTTGCCTGCAGTGTCTCCTTACACTAAAAATGTAATTTCATAAAACCCATGTGAAATATGAGTAAACTTGAGTAAACTTTTACACAGTTTAGGTTTATTTTTAATCCATAACAAAAGCAGTTTAACAGTTTTAAGTAAAATACAACAGGCCTTCTGTTAGATGAGTTAATTTGCTGCGCTTCCACGCTTCGCCACTAGGTGTCGCCGATTCTCACGCAAACGCGCTCCCGGAGCTCATGGCGCTGTAAGAGGGAGGCGCTTATGTGGAGTAAAGTATCAGCTGGGAGAGACCGGAGCTGCATTCACTCGCGTCTCACTGTGCGGACAGCATCTGTCAACTCCCCGGACCAACTCATTACAGCGCACAAAGAGAGAGAAACACACCTGCTACTGATGCGAGAGGCCACAGCACACTTTACAGCGCCATGCGATGAAACAACCGCCAGCGCGTGAGGAACAGCGTCCACATCTGAGAAACAAGGACAGACGCCTGGCATCACTGAGCAACTCGATCTGGAGGTGAGGCTGGAGATGGAGATGGTGATGTCGAGGATGGCAACTGTACATTATTATTGCATGGAGCGCTATTATATCACGTGCGTGTTCTGGTTTCGGTGAAGGTGTTCGGGTACGCCGTCCTCTTTTGCTGGATGTGGAAAAACTTCCTGCCGGGATTTAACAGCGAACGCTGGATTGGGTCACTTGGACCACACGGAAGATGCGTTTGTCCTGGATACTTCAAATAGTTGATTTGCCGTTTGACACTGGAGATCTACCTGCATGGAGAGTTTAGTTTCCACCCTTAAGTGCACCAAAACTCCATGGTTGCTTCTCCTAACCTAGCTAGACTGCCTTTAATTGTCAATATATGTGAAATCAAATCTTAAAAGCACAAACATGCTTTCTAGGTAGACAGCTCTCTAGGTTTGGAGACGCAGCCATTGGCCACCTGGGTCAGGTGTTTGTTTACAGCAGGCACTGTCAATATTTAATTTTTATTTTTTTTATAAAAGCTTTAAAACCAATGGCAGATTATTTTTTGTTTAATGACTTAATTACTTTCACAAGCATTATTGCATTTGACTAAATCAGCATTAGTGTACATGTAGTTACTTGAGAAAGCAGGTCATTTACAGTGTTCTGGGTTCATCTTTCCGCTGTAGTTTTTGACAGTAGAGATTTATGTTTATTTAATGTTTTGTTTGCTCTCTATAAGATTAACCGAAGAAACTAAAAATGATATATAATTAGTTAACATTATATATTTATTATATATTAAAACTAATATTTCACATATATATATTGTATGAGATAATATATATAATTATATATTATATATAAATATATAATAACCACTGTATAAGAGTTCAAACTAAACTCTGCAGGAAAGTAGATCTCCAGGAGCCCTGCTTTTTGAGTTTTTTTCCCCATGCATGTCCTTATTGATTGGTACAATATCATAAGGGAGTCTGATACAGTAGGAAGCTTTTGTTGAACCCGTAAGCTATTATGCATTTTTTTTGCAGCAAGTACACAAATGCAATCTGAATTGATCCCTACCAGGCAACGTTACGGGATTATTACAGATAGCAAAATCGATTGCATGTGCAAATGATACAACAGTGCATTTGTAAGTGTGTTCAGTGTTATCTCAGAGGTCAGCTGTCTCTCAATATAAACATATTTCACACGGCACTACACGCATAACACTCGACTCGTTTCCCCCGTGTCGTCAGGATAATCCGTGTCGTGCCATGCATGTGTTCTCATGCACACGCAGAAGTGCGGATTCCGTCGCAACAGCCGTGGGGCTCAGTGGAATAGCAGTGCTGTCATGTTCGCAGACGCAGACATTGATAACATTGGCAAATGTATCAGGTTGCAGCTTGGAACATGCGCCGGATTAAAGGCTTACAGTTTGGACGCTCTGAGCAGTCGCACACGTCACATCAATGTTTTGACACTTCAGTAGAATGAATGATTGCAGAAATATGGCTGAATACTCTTAAGGTTGGACTTTGCTTAGTTATATTTTGGTGCACATTTGCACTGTGCCCAGGAAGTGTTGTGGTGCCGGTCATATTGTTCCGTCCTTCTCTTCTCAAAATCAATATGTTTTGTACAAAAGGAAGAACAAAGAATGAGAGGTTTTGCCTTGGCAGTGCTAATATGTTTTCAGAATTGAAGAATATTGGAGCTGGGATAGATTTCTGCAGCTTTCTTAAGATTGAAATGAGAATTTCGTTTCGAAAGCGAGGTGGTTTTATTATTTTCAGGATATGGATACCTTCTGGGTATGTTGTTATGAGTGGAGAGGATCGGTACGGGAAGGCTGGTACAGGTGAGGTCACGGTTATAAAGCTCATTGGATTTAATTTCACATTGAGTGCATGAATGCCAGATTTCTTGAGAGCCGAGGACAGATCACTTGGTGCCAGAGGCGTCGCTAGACACTTTTTACCTCTGTGCCCCAGTTAAATATTTCTGATGAATCCTAATGTCTCGATGAAGATTGCCATATGACAAATTGAGAATCATTTTCTCAAATTATATTTTATATTAAGTCGTGTGTTTTCTATCAGCTCTGATTTTGTAAGCTGTTTTTTAGTCTCATGTCTTTTATAGTTTTTATCATATTTATTCAACAGAAATAGTTTGGGATTCAGTTTGATTCATTTGGACAGTTCACTTAAAGGCACAATATGTACGATTTTTTTATTAAAATATCCAAAAACCACTAGAACAGTGTTATATATTTTGCTGACTTGTGTACTTACATTATCCCAAATGTTTCGAGGAATGTTTAAATCCAGAGAAACAAGCAATTTTAACTAGCGACACGGAGCGTGTCTATAGTGTCATTGTGTTGCCTTCCAATGACGTCATCACCCCTCGATTTCCGTTTTGTTTTGTAGAAAACATGGAAACACCAAAGACGCTTTAATATGTTGTGTGTTTTAATAGACCGGTGACGACCACACAGAGTAGCATTATTACAGAACTTTCAAATGCATCTAGTATGATAAAACAGTGCTGCTTTACCCCACATACACACGACCGGAAGGAGCGGAAGCGGTCGACTGTGGGAAATAAAGTCACAGCTCAGCCGCTGCACATCTTCATTCAAACATAGCAGTGTCTCGTTTATGAATGAACTGCTTTTTAAACGAGTCAGTGATTCATGATTACCCATTCATAAATACTGTCCATTGTTTAATTTTGAATGAATCAGCCATTCGAATGAATCAATTGAATGAATGATTCAGTGATAAAATCAGTGACTTGTCACCACCTGCTGGCAGTTTGTTTCCTTTTTAAAGTATCTTTTCAGTTCTTTAAATAATTTAATATTTCTATATTCAACATTTTTTAAAACATTAATCTTAACATGAATTTATGGATTTAATTGCACTCATGCCACCTCTGATCCTCATTAAAAGTCAGAAAATACACCTACATGCCACTTTTGTGTTCTTCTGTGCCACCTCTGTACAAATTAATTTTAATACTGATTTCATTTGATTAGTAACTTATTCTTCTTATTCTACTTGTTCTTATTCTGTGGTTTTAATAAGAATTTTTAAAAAAAGCTTATAAAATATAATTGAAAAAAAAATTGACATAAAAGATTACATACTTTTAATAAAGTTAGAAAAATGCCATTACAAAGGTAAAAACAAAATTCCACTAAGTAACTTTAAGGAGTCAAATATCACCTCATAATGGTAAGGCTAATTTTTTATCAAATTTTGGATTATTGATTAGAAGGTGCTCCTAAATTTTGGACTGTGCTCCTAAATTTTTTAAGTTAGGAGCACAAGTGCTCCTAAAAAGAAAAATAAGCGTAGAGCCCTGGCCCTCTAGCGGCGAAAATTACATATTGTGCCTTTAAGCACTGAATCGTTTTCAGCGAAATAGTAACAAGATATTTTACTAGACAGAAAACAAATAGAGCACTGGATGGATGAGTTGGATATTTACCTACAATCCTTTGAAGGAAACAACTTGCAAATGTCTTCTATCTTTTGTCAACAATGAAGCGGCTATTTTTTTTGTGTACAGCATGTGAATGACTCTGTAGTTCAGGTAAAGATGATTTATATCCATTTATATTCAAAATAAGCGCCTGGCTCTACGTTGCATAATTTCCCACATCTTTTAGCATGGCTGTCTATTGTGATGCATTATCTATTCTGACCTCAGGCGAACTGCCTGGAAAATGTAGGTTAATGTTTATATAAAACAATCTGGCAGCAGTTCTGTGTCATGCATGTTTATAATCTAGAAATAAGAATGCTGAGGTTTTATTTTTAACATTTGAAGATGTACGCTAGTAGGGCTGCACGATAAATCGAAAATGGAATCGAAATCGCGATTTGACAGAAGCTGCGATTGTCATGCATATCTTTCAGTGAAGCATGGTTCTGTGATCAGCAGTAAATCTCCATCCAAAGGCCAGAGGGAGCGCTCTCGCGCTGAAACTCCAAATACGCCCGCAGAAGAAACCCATGAAATCCCTATAGCGGTAGCTGAATAAACAGAAGATTCAACTGCTTTCATTGATTCAACGTGACTAATAAACACACGATTATGACAATATATGGTTTATCAGAGTTATTCTTATTATAATTTTCATTAAAATAAATTATATTTATAATGCAATGCCTTTATCACTGCTTAGAATACTGTGAAATATGTTGCGTGCCTTATTCTGTGTAAGAAGCCACATCATCTCACAGAAGGATTTATTTCAAACACTCGACTGACGAAGTGAGTTTGGAGTAAAAATATGTTTAAATGTGGTATTTTCATATGCTT
>NW_015505456.1:2118675-2126544 GCF_001515645.1 Sinocyclocheilus grahami | reverse complement strand
TGAAATATGTTGCGTGCCTTATTCTGTGTAAGAAGCCACATCATCTCACAGAAGGATTTATTTCAAACACTCGACTGACGAAGTGAGTTTGGAGTAAAAATGTTATTAAATGTGGTATTTTCATATGCTTTCAGATGGAGCAGCATTTACTTCACAGAGCTGTAGTTTACTGAGAAGCTATGCAAACAGCTGTCATCATCGCAAATGATTTCTTCGATTTCATAATCGCGCAATAAAATCGTCTGCGGTTTTTTTTTTTGCGTAACTTGTCAGTGAACTATGGCTCTGTGTAGTAAATGCTGCTCCATCTGAAAGCACGTGATGATGATTTCCTGCTGATTACAGAACCGGCTTTACTAACAAAATGCGCATGACAATCGCATTCGATTAATCGTGCAGCCCTATACGCTAGTATGTTTTATTGATATGGCATTTGATTTGTTTATGCAAAACATACAGTGAAGCTGAGTTTGAGAGCAGTGTTTGATTTCGTTCTTTGTCTATTTATGGTTGTGAATTGTGTAAAAGTAATGAAAGCAGATCCTAATTTAGAAGATGGAGGTTGCGTCAGTTTCTTGGCTGCAGTATTGTGGGTAACGTCTGTCATGTATGGCATTCGTCACGCTATTTTCCTCTTGCGCTGCCAAGGTAAAATCTTTATTAATTAGTTAGGCTTGAGGTGTTGTTTGTGATTTGATAAATTACCTGTCTGCACTGAATGTTTTGTCGGGATTTTGCTAATGCCTGCTAAACCAAATGACAAAGTGTTCATCAAATAAATGAGTAGATGCAAATATTGTTGAATTTGGTGGCCAGTTACGCTGCTGCAGATGGAAAAGCAGGAGCAAGTTGTTTTTGTAGGTTGCCTAATCAGTAAGTTTACATCCATTATATTAAACCTTAATAATAGTCAGCGACATGTGAGGTCATGTAAACACCACCTTAAATGGGTTTTCTGCTATCAGGGAAAGGTCAGAAATGGTTTAATACTCTGCATAACATGTTTCTATACTACCTGACAGATTTCACTGAAATAGTGTCCTGAGAATCACACCTGTCTCTCTGACAGCCTTACTCTCTATAAATGCCAAACAACAGTCAAGGGAGCAGTCTTTTTTAGCCAATCAGAAAGCCAGACCTAAAGATATACTTATATCCTATGTAAAAAGTAGTGCTGTCTAACGATTAATCGCGATTAATTGAATCAAAAATAAAAGTTTGTTTACATAATATATGTGTGTGTACTGTGTATATTTATTATGTAAACACATATACAGTATATATTTTGAAAATATTTACATGTATATTTATATTCATATAATTTATATTATATATATAAATATATTTCATATATAAACGTAACATATTTTTCTTAAATATATACATGCATGTGTGTGTATTTATATAGGCCTATACATAATAAATATACACAGTACACACATATATTATGTAAACAAAAACGTTTATTTTGGATGCGATTAATCGTGATTAATCATTTGACAGCACTAGTAAAAAGTGTTTTTAAAATGCGCAGATTTTGAAGTATTATTATTATTATTATTATTATTATTATTTATTTTTTTAAACATGTTCAGTGTTCCGTCTGCTACCTCAGCCTGGGTGAGTGAGTGACCACATTAAATAAAAATCAAGTTGTTCATTGATAAAATTGGGCTGGGGTGTTATTCACTTTTTATTTATTTATTTAGTTGACCCTTTTTCCTTTTTATTTTGTATTTTTATATGTATTTTTGTATTTCTCTACTGGTATAATTTACTTCTACATACAATATACAATTTTTTGGGGGGGTCAGTAAGAAGAAATTATTGATTTTATTCAGCAAGGATGCATTAAATTAATGTATCAAATTTCAATTGTGACAATAAACTTTACAAAACAATTCAAATAAATGCTGTTCTTTTCACCTTTATATTCATCAAAAAATCTTTTAAAACTATTTCCACAAAATATTAAGAAGCATGACTGTTTCCAACATTGATGATAATAATTTCTGAAGGATCATGTGACACTGAAGACTGGAATAATGATGCTGAAAATTCAGCTTTGATCACAGGAATAAATTACATTTTAAAATGTATTCAAATGGAAAACCGTTATTTTAAATTGTAATAATATTTCTGATCAAATAAATTCAACCGTGGTGTGCATAATATTTTTTTTTTTTTTTTTTTGGTATGGTAACATATAGTTTCTTACATAATTATTTATTTATGTATTTAGTAATAAACCAGCAATCTTCGTGCATAATGTGCAACTCGTTTGACTAACAAGCAAAATAAATGTAGACACGTGAATGACTTTCTTTTTT
This sequence comes from Sinocyclocheilus grahami, assembly GCF_001515645.1. Classification (NCBI taxonomy): domain Eukaryota; kingdom Metazoa; phylum Chordata; class Actinopteri; order Cypriniformes; family Cyprinidae; genus Sinocyclocheilus; species Sinocyclocheilus grahami. Next base: position 2,124,214 of record NW_015505456.1, on the reverse strand, counting down.
GAGCTACACCATTTTTTTGCCCTTTAAAGTTGCATTTAAAAGAACTAAAAAATTTCTAAGGTGACATGTGCCCACTTTAGTTTGATTGTGCATGATGCTTTAGAAATTGAGCACAAAAAAAGTCCCCCATTCAGGACAATTTGAGTCCTTTGGAACTAGAAATGTCTAGTACGTTACCATTGATTCCATGTTTGAACCTTGGCACTGTGGGTGAATATAGATCTGCAGGAGTGTGTAAATATGTAGCAGAACTCCTGGCACGCTGAGGCCATATATAGACTGAACCCATGAGGATGCACTGGCAGCCCGAACCGACCTAAAACAAACAGATGAGATGGAAACCACACTCTAACTGCTGACAAGACAAATGCAATACCTCAGTTGGGCCGCACAGAGAGGTCAAATCAGCGAGAGACTACGTTAGACTGCCTCATAATTTGTGGAGTTAAGCCAGTTGGGAATCCATGGCTGAGTGAATGTCAGAGTCTGTGATGAGAATTAGTATGCCGAATATTCAGCTCAGAGCCAAAGCAAATGGAGTAATATACTTGCTAATGTAGAGGGCAAAGGGCCTTGAGCAAACGGCACAGTTTCCGAGCTCTTAAGAGGCTGTGCGAGCCATTAGAGACTGTTGTCCGCTATCCATACCCTGCGCGAGCTGTCACCTTCAACCCCCGCCGCTCTGCGTGCACCGCGCTGTAGATTCGCAGAGCTTTTCTCTCTCCATCTGTTTTGAAACTGGATTTCGCTTGAAAGCTCAGCTTGAGAACTCATGCTGGATTGCCGATTGTAAAGTGCTTTTAACAGCGCCGGATCCCTGATGAACTCTGAAATCAGATTTTACGTTCATAGACATTAGCGACTGCATGAAGCAGCATTTGCATTTTAATTTAAAAGTGGCAATGCATTTAATATTTGTAATGTGACATTTCTGAGGGAAAGTCATGTTTAATGGGGAATAATGTAGCGTGGGATTTCATTGTGTCTTTTGGGATTTGATGTGATGTTATTTGTTGGGTTTGCTTAGTAACTGTTTCTATTGCTCATATGGTACATAGTGTTAGGGATTTTAATAAACCAACTCTGGTAAGTGTAAAACGTGGCATGTTACTCATCCCACAGAGTTTGTGCTACGGACATGAATAATGCTTCCGCTTGTGTAGGTTGTTTAGAAGACGTGCGATAACTTTTGTAGGCAAAATTAAGTGCCATTTTTGCCTGGTGGATGATAAATGGTCCAAAAAAAAAAATAATTTAAAATCTTATAGACTTACCTTAGAGAGATCTGACCCATTCAATTTTAATGAAAGATTATGAAAACTGACACACTTTAAATTGAATTTAGTTAAGAATTCATTTTGCCCCTCCTTTTTTCTTTTCTTTTTTTATATTTATTTTATTAGGTTCAATTGTTTTTTTAATAGTGAAATAGAAAGTTGACCGCATAATAATAATAATAATAATTAGGATACATTTAATGTACGTAAAGTAATATTATTAATATTGTTGTTGTTAACTAAATTAAATGAAATTAGTAAATTCAAAATTATTGGTATAATAATAATAATACAATTAGAATGAGTATATTATTGTTGTTGTTATTATTAATACTTATATTGTAATTTTATAAGTAAATTAAATAAGTGACCTAATAATAATACTAATAATAATTTATTAACTTTTACATGCTAGTACATTTAAATGTATTATTATTAATAATATTGCACATTTATTATAAGTAAATCAAATTAATAACAATGACAATAATACTAATAGAATAAATTTAATGTATATAAAGTATTATTAATATTATTGTTAAGTAAATGAAATTAAATTAGTAATGAGTACATTCAAAATTATTGTTATAATAATAATGATGATTTATTAACTTACACATGTCAGTATGTATATGTATTATTATTAATAACATTGTACAAGTAAATTAAATGAAGAATATTAATAATAATTTACTCAACTTATTTATGTTTGTAAATTAATTAATTATTATTATTATTATTATTATTATTACATATTACATAAAAATTATTATGAGTATTGTGATAATGGGAATTTAAAAAAATTAATTTTGGGCTTGGATGGCTTGAATTTATTGATTTGCTTATTTAGTTGTACATTGCATTGTGCTGAAATCCATTTTAAAAGCAGAAAGACTTTTCTTTAGAATAACATGTCATGCACTGATGAACTGTAACCAAAGAAAGACATTTATTAAGAATATAACTCAGTTTTGATTTCATATTGTATTTTAACACAATATGCTAACAATTGCATGCTAATGTAAGGCCATTCCCTAGTTTGAGACCAATACAGTGTTTGTTTTAAAATAGACTCACTAAGGTGAATCAAAGCACTTGTACATTGGCTTAATGACCAGTGACTGTAGTGTTTATCGGAGCTTGTAATCTCCAGCCGTAACACGGAGCCCCTCCCGGCAGCACTGATACCCAGCAGGGTGTAGGTTAAGAGGGCCGCTCTCAAATCCCTCTCACACCTGACAGCTTCGTGTTTCAGATCTTCAGCGCGCTCCCTCTCCTCGCCATTTTATTAGACTCTTCACATTTACATCCTCTATTTGCGTTCGATCACGTATCCATTTTTATAGTATAATTTCTTCCCTCTAAATGTTTCAGATGGAAACAAATAGTCAGACATTGCTGTAAAGTATGCGGTACTATGGGACATTGCATGCTTGGGCATTATGTAATAATTTATTTGCTGGGTAAATAATTGAATCTGCCGTCAAGGATAGCGGTTCTATCTAGGGCATTAGAGAGAGTTCAGGTGTAAAACAGCGCAGATGATTTATGATTTTTCTAGCTGCACTTGGCCTCTGTAGACCGGCCTGCCGTAGCTGGGAAACTAGCCACTAAATACTGCCCCTCTGGGGTCATCATGGACATTAACATATGCTTTAATAAGAACCTGTTTAGCATCCACTTTTAACTAAAGCTCTCTAAACCTGCTGGCCCATCCTGGTTATGAATGATGTAGTCTGTTCTATGAAGTTAGCTGTATGTTCAGTAGGGTATTGCTTTAAAGGGATAGTTCACCCAAAAATGAAAATGTAATCATTTACTCACCCTCATGTTCCAAACCTATGTGAGTTTCTTTCTTCTGTTGAACACAAAAGAAGATCTTTTGAAGAATGTTGGTAAACCAGACAGTTGACGGTAGCCATTGACTTCAATAGTAGGGGGGAAAATACTATGGAAGTCAATGGCTACCGTCAAACATTTTTGTGGCTTTTAGAGGGGTTAAAGGGTTAATTCAGTCAGAAATGAACTTTTTGTCATCGTTTACTCGCCCTTGTGTTGTTCAGAAACTGTCTGTTGTCTTTGGCACACAAAATGATTTGTTTTGTAAAATGTCCAAGTGGCTCTTTACTATGCAAATGTGGATACACACCGTTGAGCTTCAAAAAAGCCATGCATCTGATGATCAAACGGTCATTTGCTAAAAATCCACCTATATCATGCTTACATATAGGGATCATATTGGCTTTAGAAAACCTTGAATATTGTGCACGATTCTTATGGACTACTTGGGTTACTTTTATAGTGCTTTTTGTCCTTTTCTGTCAAACTTTAATATGAATTTTGTTAAAAATGAACTTTGTCCCTCCTGATGATTTGATCGATGATTTGAATGGCTATAATAAAAAAAATAAATAAAATAATAATAAAGTTTTTCTTCTAAAGAAATTAATTTTATTCAGCATATATATTATTTATAATTAGACATTTATAATGTTCCATAAGATTTCCATTTCAAATAAATGCTGTTCTTTTGAACATTCTATGCATCAAAGAAAAAAAATTATAATATAAAATATAATAATTTCCACAAAAATATGAAGCAGCACAACTGTTTTCAACAATGATAATAAGAAATTATTCTTGAGCAGCAAATCAGCATATTAGAATGATTTCTGAAGACTGGAGTAATGATGCTGAAAATTCAGCTTTGCATCACAGAAATAAATTTAAATTTTAAATATATTCAAATAGAAAACCATTATCTTAAATTGTAATAATATTTCACAATATTATTGTTTTTACCATATTTTTGATCAAATAAATGTAGCCTTGGTGAGCATTAGAGACTTCTTTCAAAAATATCTGTAAAAAAATCTTACTCCATACTTTTGTATGATAACTTTATGTGAGTAATTATTTGTTGAAAAAGAGCAGCTTGGACATTCTGTAAAACATCTTTGGTTGTGTTATATGGAAGAAAGTAAGTAACGTGGCTTCAGAACAACATGATGGTGAGTAAAATATAATTTTCGTCACTTTAAATACATTGCAAATGTTGTTTCATGTTATCCTACCAAAATACCAGTCCATCAGTTTCTGCATGGGTTTTTGTATAATCATCAGGCTGCATCGAGGGAAATGATTACAAGAACGAGGGTTTCTGACTCAATCGTACAGCTACAGACGTGTCATTAAAGACTCTTCATGGCTTTCATCAAAAGCAATCAGCGCACCTCAGAAGGGATGTAATCGTATTCATGTCTCTGATATCAGTTTATCCATTGATGGAATTAATTTGCTTCAGGCGGTTTCTTTTTCTGAAAGTTTAGTCAGAGTGCAGCAGTTTGTTTTAGGGACAGAGACGAGCCTAACGGTTACATCGTGCCACATTCACACTACTAGGTCACTACTAGGGAGGTAACGATTAACCGCGAGCTGGTAGAAAATCGATTTAAATATGTGACGATTCAAATCGGTTGAGATGCTAAACAAATCGCGATTCAATTAGGGGTAGGCGTTTATATGAATGTATGTCTGAGGGGAACTTACTGTCATTCTATGGTATTTTTTTCTTTTCCTCTTGCCTCTGTATAATGCATATTAAAGTTCATAAGTGCAGCGCTGCTTTGTTTACAGCAGAAACCAAGGAAATGCTTTAAGCGCCACCTGCTGGCAGAGAGTGAATCTGCGTCTCATTCAGCTCGTCTGCTGTTTCGGTTTCATGCAGATATTTTTTATGCATAGTTTCACAAAATTAAAGTCAAACCATTCTGTTTTTGCTTCAAATTTAGAAATTATACAATCTAATTTAGATTAAAAACTGCTCATGTTGCATGTATGCAGCATCTTTGTTTGGATCATGATTAAAATGCAGTGGTTGAGCACAGACTAAGCCTTAGTTTGTTTATATGAAGAAATGTCTTTTATTTGTGTTATTTATTTGATTTGGGTTAGAATTTCAATTTAGTTTTATTTACATTTACATTATATTAAAATGTTGTTATTTAGCAAACGCTTTTATCCAAAGCGACTAACAATTATGAGGACAATAGAAGCAATCAAAACCAACAAAGGAGCAATAATTTACAAGTGCTATATTAGTATATTATCATAGTGTTATTTAGGGTTGTGACGGTGAGGAAATTTTCCCAACACCGAGAATACCGGTATCACTGTGGGGGCGGGGGCGTTCCCTCTTTTCCTCGCTTTCCTTTGCTTTTAAATAGCTTATAAAAGCTGCGTGCGCATTTTACTTTCACTTT
>NW_015505456.1:2117561-2118433 GCF_001515645.1 Sinocyclocheilus grahami | reverse complement strand
TCATGTTGCATGTATGCAGCATCTTTGTTTGGATCATGATTAAAATGCAGTGGTTGAGCACAGACTAAGCCTTAGTTTGTTTATATGAAGAAATGTCTTTTATTTGTGTTATTTATTTGATTTGGGTTAGAATTTCAATTTAGTTTTATTTACATTTACATTATATTAAAATGTTGTTATTTAGCAAACGCTTTTATCCAAAGCGACTAACAATTATGAGGACAATAGAAGCAATCAAAACCAACAAAAGAGCAATAATTTACAAGTGCTATATTAGTATATTATCATAGTGTTATTTAGGGTTGTGACGGTGAGGAAATTTTCCCAACACCGAGAATACCGGTATCACTGTGGGGGCGGGGGCGTTCCCTCTTTTCCTCGCTTTCCTTTGCTTTTGGAGCAATAATTTACAAGTGCTATATTAGTATATTATCATAGTGTTATTTAGGGTTGTGACGGTGAGGAAATTTTCCCACCAGTTAATCGACGTTTGACAACACCGATAATACCAGTATCACCGTGGGGGCGGGGGCGTTCCCTCTTTTCCTCGCTTTGTCTTTGCTTTTAAATAGCTTGTAAAAGCCGCGTGCCCATTTTACTTTCACTTTCAAACAGCGGCAATTCGGCGTAAAGCAATTGTTCGTTTGAATTTTCCCTCTTTTCCTCGCTTTCCTTCGCTTTTAAATAGCTTAAAAGCGCCGTGCACATTTTACTTTCACTTTCGAATTAGCAGCAGTTCGGCGTCAATTGCTTGAATGCAACAACAAAATACAATGTCAAACTCACTTTAGCGTATATATAAAACATAGTACTTTTATTAACAAAACAAATAAAAATACACCATGCTATAGGGCAGGCTATGCCTAATATAA
>NW_015505456.1:2105544-2116811 GCF_001515645.1 Sinocyclocheilus grahami | reverse complement strand
TCATGTTGCATGTATGCAGCATCTTTGTTTGGATCATGATTAAAATGCAGTGGTTGAGCACAGACTAAGCCTTAGTTTGTTTATATGAAGAAATGTCTTTTATTTGTGTTATTTATTTGATTTGGGTTAGAATTTCAATTTAGTTTTATTTACATTTACATTATATTAAAATGTTGTTATTTAGCAAACGCTTTTATCCAAAGCGACTAACAATTATGAGGACAATAGAAGCAATCAAAACCAACAAAAGAGCAATAATTTACAAGTGCTATATTAGTATATTATCATAGTGTTATTTAGGGTTGTGACGGTGAGGAAATTTTCCCAACACCGAGAATACCGGTATCACTGTGGGGGCGGGGGCGTTCCCTCTTTTCCTCGCTTTCCTTTGCTTTTAAATAGCTTATAAAAGCTGCGTGCGCATTTTACTTTCACTTTTGAATTCGCAGCAGTTCGGCGTCAATTGCTTGAATGCAACAACAAAATACAACGTCAAACTCACTTTAGCGTATATATAAAACATAGTACTTTTATTAACAAAACAAATAAAAATACACCATGCTATAGGGCAGGCTATGCCCAATATAAAATAACAAATAACTTGCATAAAGTTTAAATAGGTATACAAAACTGGAAATAGGCTAAGTAAACGTATAATATATAACCAAATAAATAAGAAACATAGAACATTTATTAGCAAAACGAGTAAGAAAGCTTGGAGGCACGGCATAGCCTACACCTTGATGTCAAATAAAATAAATAAATGACACAAAGTTTAAAGAAAGTAAAAATCAGCAAACAATGTGGAACCAATTAAATAAGAAACAAATGTTTAAAAAAACTTCCAAAATCACCTTAGATAAACGGCAAAAGTCAACAGGCTTTTCAAAATCCAAAATATTGCCAAACAGGCGCTTTTGCATCTCGTTTCGAAACTAAATCATCCGCGATCGTCTTGTCTGTCTCACCTCACCTCACTCTTCTTGTCAGTCAGCAGGACTCACTCTCCTCACTGGATAAATGAAATCTGATCTGTGATGCGACTGTCGTTCGGCACGCTGCATTGAGCAGCCGCGTTCAGTTTTTAATTGTAGTGTCTGTTCTTTTACTGAACTAAATTATTTTTATTACTATAAAAAATCAAAACGACGGTGGGGGTCAGTGCCGCGGTGGGCAAGTGACATAACTGGTGTCGCGGCTTAACACCGGTATCACCGTCAGCACCGTCTATCGCGGCAAGCCTAGTGTTATTTCAATTTCTCAAAGAAATGTACAGTATTTTGTCCAAGCAATAATAAAAGGACACATTTAATTTATAATTGGTCTTAAATCTCATTTTGTTAAAAAAATATTGTGAATCGAATTGTGAAATCAAAATCGTGAATCGAATCGAATCGTGAGTTGAGTGAATCGTTACATCCCTAGTCGCTACTAAACGTTCCCATTCCCATAACGTGAACTTTTAGCTGGGTCAAACTGACTGCTAAAAGGAGGAACTTGCCCATAGTGCTGAATTGCTTCTTCAAATTGCGAATAGTCCATTTGTTCCTGTTTACAACTAGTATTTATGGCCCTTTTCACAATTGAATAATTTGACTTTGCTCTGATTTCCTATTGTACTGAGCGGATTATGCGGCACGCTATTAACGTTGATGATAAATTTGGAAGTATCACAAACAATTTGTGCCTCCTAAATGTAGTTCAGTGAAAATTAGTAGCGCTGTTGGAGAGAAGCACAATAGAAGAAAGTGAGATGATTCGGGTAGGGACCTCATTTGGAGGGTGGTGCTGCCACTGTCGTGCTGTATTTGAATAATATGGTTTAGGCAATTATATGTTGTGCACCTTCATTTCAGAAATGCAGGTGGCAGGGAGCACGATTATGGAGGAAAAATGAGCAAATGTCCACTGTTATTAGTCGCTTTGTTTGTGTGCAGAAGGATTTTTACTTCTGTTCTGCTGTGCAGGGCTGAAACCTCAGATGAATTCGAGCTGCAGCCGTTGATGTGAAAGAAGTATAATTTTCTGTCCTGTGTGACGCCAAGGCTCAAAGGAAAGAAAAGTGTAGAACCAAGAAACTGGAAAAGCCTTTATCAAAAGATTATTGATAATTATATACAGTCATGTAAATGTACAGAGACACAAATAAAATATATGAATCTCTTTGCATTACATATCAAACAAAAGGACACACTGTAAAAAATGTCCACTTCAACTTCACTTAAGTTCAGTTGCTGTCTTAAATTTTTTGATCTAATTAAAGTTATTTAAACTTGTTGAATCTTGTATAACTTAAATGAAGTTGAATTTGGTTAAATTAATTTGAGTTAAAGGATGGAAAAACATATGTTGACATGCTTCTTTTTTTTACAGTGTAGTACAAGCACAATTATATTTATGAATGTATTTAATTGTGACATGTTGTGCTTGTGAAACGTTACTGAAACATTTTCATGGTGTGATGATCTAAGTTAAAATCACCAAAATATCACCAAAAATAAAAAAGACAATAAATGAATCTATATCTGTATATACTGTATGTCTTATTATCTTATTTCATTGGCTTTATGTTTGTGTGTATATATATATATATATTTCTTAAATAGTGAAATTGATTCATTTATTTAATATTGTTATGTAGTAGTAATAATAATAATTATCTAGATTTTTTTATTTTACAGTGAAATTGTTTCATTTATTTATTTGTTTAACATTTTTATTGAGTTATAATAATAATAATAATAATTGTAAAATATTAAACAATTTCACTGTTCACTGTTCACTGTTTTCAAATTATTTTATAGTCATAATCACAAAGTTTTTGGCCAAATTGTGCAGCCCTACAAACGAGCACACCAAGCCTGAAGCATTTTTTTAAAATCGCAATTACAATTTTTATCAGAAAAATCACAATTAGACCCCCCCCCCCCAATTCATACAGTCCTATTTTGAAGCCAAATTTACTGAATTTGTATCAGATATATAAAGGGTAAGATACCTTTTTTTTTTTTTTAAAGAAGTCTCTTAGGCTGCATTTGTTTGATAAAATAAAAACAGCAATATTGTGAAATATTATTACAACTTAAAATGACTGTTTTCTATATGAATATACTTAAAAATTGAATTTATTCCTGTGATGCACTCCAGTCTTCAGTGTCAGATGACCATTCAGAAATCATTCTAATATGCTGATTTTGCTGCTCTTGTTATTATCAGTGTTAAAAACAGGGGCCGGTTGCATAAACTGTTCAGTTACAAGTAAGTCATCTAAATCGTTTCTTTAAGACTGGTCATAATTTTTTTTTCAGTCAGTTTCATAAAAATGTAGATTGGTCTAATATATACATTAGTGCTGGGCGGTATACCGGTTCATACCGAATACCGGTGTTTATTTTTGTTATGATATGAATTTTTTAAATACCGCAATATGTCGCTTAAACAACGTTCGGAGCGCGACACTATTTGAAAGGGGTTTCTCTGTTACACTCTGGTGAGGGAACTAAGCATATGCTGTATGTGTTACTAAGCGTGAAAGTTCCGAAACTGAAGCTGTAGAACTAATAGAACGTGATGACACAGAAGAACATCCACAATGACCGGCACAAATATCTACCGCCTCCTGCCATCAGCTCCCGCGTCTCACACACACGAGCGCGACTTTAGTACTAGATTTAGCAACTTTCAGACCCTTTTAGCGGCTTTTTTCCATAGAATATTCATACTGACAAACCTAGCGACTTTTTTGGATAAACCTTAGCTATGGTTCAGTTGGAAGATTTTGCCAGTGCTGTCCCGCGAACGCGAGGTCTGACTTTCCCGGAGAAGTGTCACCTCTCTCGTCGTCTGTTCTGTGCAGTGAGCGGCAGAGAAGCAGCGCATTCAGTTGGCCGCACCGCTGCTGACTCGTCAATAAATGAGTACAAAACAGCGTTTCCAAGCACCTGTCGCTAACTGATTGTTTAGAATTATAAATATGAGCGTAGTTCGTCTGTTAATATCACATGCACTTTTTTGTTTGTTGCTTTTTTAGTTACTCAGACGCAGGCAGTGCGCTGCATTAAACAAAAAAGTAACATAGCCAAAACAACCAGATAGCCACTCTTTAGTGTTAGATGCATGTTGATTTTATCAGACAATGCCGCGATTATAAATGAGAGTGACTCCTGGTTAACACGTATTAAAAGAGGTCGTGTTCAGTCACTATTTAGTGTGGTATTTTTTGACAATATTCACTCATCATGACAGTAAAATAGGGCATTCTCAATATACTGCAGTATTTCCTCTCTCAATCAGTATAAAATATGGTTAACACCCGGTCATGCATGAAAAAAAAAATACCGTCATGTACCGTGAAACCATACCATGATATACATTTTTGGTCATACCGCCCAGCACTAATATACATACTAAATGGCCAAAAGTATGTATATACCTGAAGGATTACTTTCAAAACCACTGGCATTAACAAGGATTCAGCCCTTCCTAACACCTTCCACTCCCTCAGAAAAACTTCCCACTAGATGTTGGAACACAACTGCTGGGATTTGCTCATATTCAGACACAAGAGCATCAGGCACTGATGTTGGGCGTTGAGGCTTACAGTCTGCGTTCCAGTTCATCCCAAATGTGTTCAGTGGGGTTCAGGTCTGGTTTTTGTGTGGGTCAGTCAAATTCTTCCCCAACAGAGTTAATAAATTATTTCTATACAGACCTCGCTTTGTACAGAAGAGACAGAAAAGGACCCCTTCCAAGTGTTCACCATGAAATCCGAAACACAGAATGTCATTGCATGCTGTAGCATTCAGATTTGGCTTTACTGTAATTAATAGGCTTCACAAAACCTTTTAATTAGAAGTGGGTGTCTACATACTCTTGGCCATAAAGTGTATCTAGGGACTGTTGGATAATATTTTGTATTTTTATTAGAGTCCAATCAAATTTTTTGGGTGTCTTAGATTTAGTTTTTCTCTGTAGGTGTTTATTGAATATTTCAAATGAATTATTTCCTCTGCTCAGCTTGAACTGTGATAGTAGTGTGTGAAGTGTTTTTTTTAATGCACTTCATGGATCCATTGGTTTCCTTGAGAAGTATGACATCATGACGTGCTAGATTTGGTGTAACATAATGCTTGTGGATTACCAGTCAATTTTAAATGAAACCCTGCAAGCCCTTTTTCCAAACGATGTTGAGGCGAAACAGGCTAACTCTTGTTATTAATGGTTTGCCTCTATCTCATGGCCTGTAATTGGTCTCTGGTGATTGCCAAGTCTTTTGGATTAAGAAATGTCATTAAAATTGATGTATAAGGCCTGCGAGCCGCTTTCTCCGTCAGATAGCTTTTTTTAATCAATTGATAATTACAAAGATGATTTATGGCTTGACTTCGTGTTGACAGGTGAACAATAATTGCGACATGGAGATTTCAAAGCAGCATCTGTTATGGCTTTGAAAGTGATTTTTCACTCTTAGGTGTCCTACTCCATTTCAGACATGTTCGGGTGGTTTGTGACTAATGGTTTAGGAGGTTAGTTGCTAATAGAAGGATTGCAGGTACAATTCAAGTAGACCAAGAGTAGGGCAGGGCGATTTTCCCGATTTTATCGATTTATTGTTTTGCCACAATTTAATTTTTTAGAATTTGAATAGAAATATTACCAGAGGTTAGAGTAAGACACTTTGACAATATGCCGGTGATAACAGTAAAGAGGAAAGAATGATCCAGCCGCATGTCGGCGCACGTGATTAACCGCTCAAGTGTGACACGCTCTGTGAAGGACCATAAATTTAGCGCTACACTGTAAAAAATGATTGCGATTTTAAACAGTAAAAGACTGTAAAAATGCTACAGTTAAAACCTGTTAACTGGTTAACATTAATTTCCATACTATATTCGGTGAATAAATGTAATTACATTTAATGTCATTTTACAGTAAAATACTGTTAAAAATACGTTTTTGGAAGTGAAAAAGAAAAAGTAATTGTATAATTTACAGTGAAAAAACGTAAATTGATACTCCCAGAATTCCCTGCATGATGTTTGATGTTTTTTTTGTTGAAATAACATGTTTTTTCTTAGTTTTTTTCTTATCAGTTGTGTACATTAGGGTGTAATCTTACATCTAATGTTGTTAAATTAATGTTTATTGCATTATTTCAGTATTGTGTGTCACCATGATGGGGTTTAGTGTTTGTGTGAATGACACTGTGCACCTTCTATATAAAAGTATTGCCCTCCGCAGCTCGCAGAAAAGCTGTTTGTGATGAGCTTTGGTTCATCATGACTTTCTCATCACCACCAGTTTTTGGTGGTTATCGGTGCATTGCAATGGTTCAAAACCGATATTAACACTTCAATATGTTGGTTTATTAACATTACATCAGTTAATGAAATACGGTATTTTATTGTGAATTTAAGTTAAGTCTGTAAAACCTAAAATGTTGCTACCATATTTTTTACGGTGAAGTTCTGGCAACCACAGCTGCCGGTATTTTACCGTAAATGTTTCATGCATGAGACAAGGCAAGAGACGCGAGCGCAACAGTCAAACACATCCATGTTTACACAGAAAAATCAATGGAAATCAGCGCAATCGAATAAAAAACCTGTAAAGAACTACTACTATATATCTGATATTTCATGTTTGCTTCATGGTGACAGGCTGAAAGCTGCTGTTGTTTCTAAAAAGAACATTTATAGTTAATTAAAGTCTACTGGTGTTATACCTTCAGTCATTTTGAATTTGAATTTACCTTGGCTTTTGAGATTTTCTAAAATAATTTTCCTCGTATTATTTCTGAACACATAATATGTATAAGACAAGTTTGTACAATATGTAGTTGTAGTTTTTGCATCTTTTCTGCAAAGATATTTAACATGTGATTTGTTTAACATTTACATCATGTTGACAACTTCATGTGTGCTGCACTTGGAATAGAATTTTCTTTAACTAGAGGGTTAATAAAGAAAAAGTAACTTGAATCATGTTGTAGTTACATTTTCAAGTTGACTAGTTAAAAATCGTAAAAAATCGAGAATCGGTCAAACATTCTGGAAAAATCGAGGTTTTAATTTTCTGCAAAATCGCCCAGCCCTAACCAAGAGAGTCACTAAGTTACCAAGTTCATGATCCAGTTCGGTCGTGACTGTGCCCTGAGGAAAACACTTGACTCAGGGAGCCAAGACGGCTCTTGAGGGACTGTGCTTGCAATTAATACACTGAAAATTACTTTGCAGGAATAATGTGTGCAGAATTGTTACTAACCAAGCAAAGGCCTCATGAATTGGCTTTACGAGCAGTTTATCTTTCTAGTGTTGACACGTTTCCTGATGAAACAGGAAGTTAGCAGGACTAATTTGCTGCTTGCTTTGCTAGTCAGATGTAGGTAGATGCGGCTACTGCCATTGAGATTAATGGCGATTTCTTTTTCATGTTTTTAAAAACTCTTGTTAGCTTGTTAACTGTTAGTCTCAGTGTTATTTTAATATTAATTATATGCTATTATAGTATTTATTAATTTTTTTAATTAATTTTTTACAAATATTTTTGTTTGTTTCAGTATTTTTGTTTTCAAATTTTTCACTCTAATTGGAGTGTGATATTTTTCTCACTTTTTATTGTTGAAATTGAGATTTATGCATCATAACAAACATGTTGAGATAAAAATCACAATTCATTAGTTGTATAACGTTGTTGTAAATGATTTTAATGGATTTTCAGAGTCATACATTTTTTTACTAGTTATTTACCTGAGCTTTAGCTTCAAGTTTACTAGAACTTAACATTTTAATTTTACTGTGAGATGGAAAATTACGAATCAAATCACTGAACACTGTAAAAAAATTTTTTTTTTTAATTTACGGTAAAAAACCGGCAGCTGTGGTTGCTGGAATTTTACCGTAAAAACATACGGTAGCAACTTTTTAGGTTTTACAGTTTTAACTTAAATTTACAGTTAAATACCGTAATTTCATTAACTGATATAATGTTAATATACCAACCTATTGAAGTACTGAAATCTGTTTTGCACCTTTGTAATAAACTGATAACCACCAAATGCAGGAGGTGATGAGAAAGTCACATGATGAACCAAAGCCCATCACAAGCAGCTTTTAAATAATAACATATATAGAAGGTTCACAGTGTCATTCACACAAACTCTAAACACCATCATGGTAAAACACATGAAACTGAAATAATGCAATAAACATTCATTTAACAACATTAGGTGTAACACACAACCCTAATATACAAAACTGATAAGAAAAAACTAAGAAGAAACAGTTATTTCAACAAAAAAACATCACATTTGAAATGTAACGCAGGGAATTCTGGGAATGTCAATTTACGGTTATTCACTGTAAATTATACGGTCTCTTTCACTTCCAAAAACGGTATACTACCGTAAAATTAATGTCCAATACATGTAATATCCAATACAGTTTTTCACCGTATATAGTAGGGGAATTTACCGTTAACCATTTAACAGGTTTTTACTGTAGCATTTTTACAGTCTTTTACCGTTAAAATCACGGTCATGTTTTACAGTGTATTTGAAATTAGTGAGAGTTTTCTAATAAAGTGCAGATGTAATGTGTAAGCAACGGCTCCACCATAACAAGAATAGCAATGTACTGTACATTTAAGATTATTTACAAGACATTACTTTTACAAATACTTGGAATGGAATTTAAAAAATATATTGATATAGATATTTTTCTAGTAATCTATTAGCATGCATTTACATTGCGCGTATCTATTTTGACATGCCATATGTATTTTTGTCCCGTGCTAAGATCACGATGTCCACTGCAGCTTCAGAGTGAATCACGCATTTATATGTAGATGTCACTTCCAAACCTTTGCAGCGTGTAATCGGTCTTTGTCAGTCACGTGCGTTTATTATGTGTGACGTCACCGAGGCGCCATTTAGAAGGTATCGTTGCATTGAGCAGTGAACTAAAAGTGTACAGAGCCGTGCAGTAAAGACCGATTAAATCGTCATACTGGAGAAACAGCTGCAAACCAAGTAGATACGGTACCGAGATAATCTCAGCAAATTTTTTTTAGGAACCGTAATTTATGTAATTTGCCAATGATGATCATTAACAATTAACACTGATCCATACTAACGTTACCGGCCGCAAAAAGTTGAGTGCCACCGGCATCGCTGCCTCCAACCTCCTAGGATATATGATTATCTTGTTTACAGTATAAAAACTTATATGTTCCGTTTTTGTCTACCATTGATTTGCACACATAATTTGCACAATTGTAAGTAATTACATCATGTGAGTCTCTACCATTAAACCTTACACCAGTCCTCTTAGCAGCATGAAAAACAATACTTTTATTCGAAAGATTATAGCTATAGTCTCGAAAGTGTGAAAGACTGCTCACTTTACAATCACTAAAAAGCTGTCACTCATCTCAGTTTGCAATATCACAACGTTCCATTAAAATTAATCTAGTTGTCGACACTGCATAATGAATCTCTTACTTCGTATAGTTGTTTGTTGAAGAGTCGATTCGCGAGAGTGAGCAAAACTCAGCACTGAACAAAAACACCTCTGATTGGCCATTGTGTTCAAGAAATCAACAAACATGTCTGTGATTGACTACATTTCTCACTGCTGCAGAAACTCGCTGTCAACAGTAACATTTCACCTTCTCCAAAGCTCAAACTCAAAAACACAATGGAGCGTTTGTTAAATCTGTTTCGCCAATAATATTATTATATCATTTACCGTATCAACTGAGGGTGCTCTTGCTTTCGTTTCAAGGTGCTTATATTTAAAATTGACTTTTGTGATGTTTTTTTTACCCATGTTTTAATTTTTTAACAAAAAATGATTTGTGATCTTACATTAATTGGCCCTGGATTACCGCTGTGGACCCCTGGTTAAAGAGCCTTGCTATAGAGCATTTTGTTTGACAAATTTTTTATTTGCTTGGAAATTCAATATTTTTGGTCCGTTTCCTGAAGAGAAAGACTTGTGTATTGTGTATACAAATAATTTGGTCAACCCCTTAGTAGTACACTAGCGTATCCAACCTCAAAGCTAATCAATAAGTACTAAGAACCACATTTCAGTTTAGCATTAACATTACACAATTCTGAAATAAATGATAAGTTTATGCCCTATGGATGTTATATTTGAAGTCTGAGCACATTTGGCTCTGTGAACATAGCAATAAATTAATTTAATTTCTTCACCGCAGAGGATGGTCTGAATATCTATTTTTTTATACTCCTGTTCTGGCAGTATTCATAATTGAAGATAATCTACCATGCATTTTCTTTATGAATGTAATTCCCTAGTGCCTTGACATAAAATGTCTGTTTCCTTGACAAAGTGCAAATGAATGCTGGGAGCGAGACAGAAAAAGCAGAATTGTGCAAGCAGGAGCCAATGATCTTGTATGATATAATGGAAGAACATTTCTCATTTCATGACAAAGTAAACATTCGTCCGTCTCTTTATTGTCTCCGATCAGTCTGTAAATACGAAGGGGGCGTGTGAAGACGAAGGGGTCAGGAAATGTGCAAGATGAGCGAACAGAAAAGTGGAGACAAGGGAATCATTCTGTCCAGACGCAATCTGATGAGATCCTCCTCTGTGTCTCTAAAAGCATTAGGTTAGACAGTGATTGCATTCCGAATCCTATTAAGTTTATGTAATCGGGAAAAGAAGGGATTATTACTCCCTATCAGTGTTTTGCTCCTTTTCCTTTTGTGTGCCTGTACAAGCTCAAAATTCACTTGATTTTCACTTGATTTATTGTGTCATGACTTCATCTCGACGGCTTTGTCATTTGATTGCACTATGTGACTCTCAAATGGAGGTTTAGAAGTGAATGATATTTATGTGCCGCAGAAAAATCTGATGTGTCTACTCCATTATAGAGGTCTGGTTATCATTGCCAGGAAAAGAGTCCTAGAACTGTGTTTCTTTGTCAATTTCCCATTTGAAGTGAGTAATGAAGTCATCATGTTTGCTTTTAGTGCTGGATGTTGCACTTCTTAGGTCGTTTTTCTTGTGCTTCAGTTAATTTTTATGTTTTCAGTATCATGCTTGTGTTGATATAGGCCATGTATCTTTCGTTACACAATGTGGTAAGGTTTTACAAAGTCTTAAAGTAGTATGTCACCCATAAATGAAAATTGGATGAAATTTTACTCACCCTCAGCCAGGCCATCCAAGATATAGATGAGTTTGTTTCTTCATTTTAACAGATTTGGAGAAATTAACATTGCATCACTTGCT
>NW_015505456.1:2050499-2104825 GCF_001515645.1 Sinocyclocheilus grahami | reverse complement strand
GGGTGAGTAAATCATGGGGTAATTTTCATTTTTGGGTGAACTATCGCTTTAAGGTATTCATTAAAAAAAATACAAAAAACAATTAGACATGCCCTGTCCAAATTTCCAGATTCAATAGTTTGTACATTAGTGTTAGAAATATTTATTGTTTTTGATTAACTCTCTCTCACAGCAGTTACAGTCGGTACTAATTACCACAGTATTCTTTCAATACTCTCTCTCTCTCTCTCTCTCTCTCTCTCTCTCTGTGTGTGTTTACTGATCATGTTCTCTTTGTCTTTGCAGGCGCACCTGAGTATACTCCAAAGATCTCATTAGTCTGTGATGAGCATCGTCATCCAGCACAGACCCAAGGTACCGCAATATCTCAAAAGATCCTGTTTTATATCTTTACACCCTCTGTATATTATAACAAAGTATTGAGATGAAATTTTGTTATTGACCAAATACTTATTTTCGACCATAATTTGCAAATAAATTCTTTAAAAATCCTACAATGTGATTTTCTGGATTTTTTTTCTCATTTTGTCTCTCATAGTTGAGGTATACCTATGATGAAAATTACAGGCCTCTCTCATCTTTTTAAGTGGGAGAACTTGCACAATTGGTGGCTGACTAAATACTTTTTTTCCCCACTGTATATAACTATTATTTTATTTTAAATATATGTGTATAATATATTTTTGTATACTTTTAATCCTAGAGGTCGATCGATTTGCTACACTTTCCAGTTGAATCAGTGGAATTCCAGCTTTGCAGCTCTGGTGATTAAGCGGTGGGATTACATGCGACTCGACTGTCAGGGAAGCCACACCCCCTCAGCTCATGCGTCCCACTCTGATTAAATGGAATTGATTTAATTGGGTTACCCCACTGAGAGTTCTGGCTAATGGGATGTGGAGATTTTTGATCATTGGTACGCAGCTTTGACCCGGCGCAAGTGAAGCGGTGCGGCTTTTTAGTTTGTGGTCAGTGTCTCGTGTGTTTGAAGATTAAACCCGCCCACCGGCAGTCAAGATTTTGTCTTAATCTCTAATTAGAATTTGATCAGCAGGAATCTGTGGCAACCTTTTCTCAGGATTGTAGATTCTGCCACATCATTATCATTGTGTATTTTGTATTCAGTGTGTATTTGAAAAATGTCATTATTAATGTGCTTCTGTGGAATACAAAATGAAGTCTCATACACTCTATTCCAAGTCTTCTGAAGCTATATGATAACTCTGTGAGAGGAACAGACTGAAATTTGACTGAAACTTATTGTTCTCAGTAGCTTTGGAGCCTCTGTTCACCATTTACTTCCATTGCATGAGAACAACACAAAAAGAACTACACAAAATGTTATCTTTTTGTCCCAAGGAAGATTTTTAATTTTTAGACCTTTAATTTTTAAGTGAACTACTCCTTTAATTCACTTATTGATGCATAGTGACAGGATATCTGCTGCATATTCAAATAGACTCTGTGCATTTCATTTAGCAAAGGTCTGAGATAACATCAAAACTGTGAAAACGGAGTTGCCCTCCACCTTTCTATCTTCTATTCTACCTATTATAAGCTTTTCAGCTATAAGCTAGAGACAGACAGATAGACGGACAGATGGATGGACGGACAGACAGACGGATAGACAGACGGACAGACAAACTTACAGACAGATGGACAGACAGACATACAGACAGATATACAGACAGACAGATGTTCAGACAGACAGACATACAGACAGACAGATGTACGGACGGACGGACAGATAGATAGATAGACAGACAGACAGATGTACAGACAGATATACAGACAGACAGACAGATGTACAGACGGACAGACAGACAGACAGATAGACAGATGCAAGCTCCACTTCTAACCGACAGTCAAACCGGCATTATGTCATGAAAGTGTGGACTCAGAGGAAGACCGTGAGGGTTTAGGGTGCGATTTTGGACAGGGCCAAGATTTAATTGCTTTCATTGATTCAACGTGACTAATAAACACACGACTACGGCAGTATGGTTTATCTGAGTTCTTCAAGCCTTTTTGGGAATTTTATTATAATATAGTATATTTCTAATGCAATGTTAATCGACATAGCCTTTATCACTGCGTAGAATACTTTGAAATAATATGTTGCATGCCTTATTCTGTGTAAGAAGCCACATCATCTCACTGACAGTCAAACCGGCATTATGTCATGAAAGTGTGGACTCAGAGGAAGACCGTGAGGGTTTAGGGTGCGATTTTGGACAGGGCCAAGATTTAATTGCTTTCATTGATTCAACGTGACTAATAAACACACGACTACGGCAGTATGGTTTATCTGAGTTCTTCAAGCCTTTTTGGGAATTTTATTATAATATAGTATATTTCTAATGCAATGTTAATCGACATAGCCTTTATCACTGCGTAGAATACTTTGAAATAATATGTTGCATGCCTTATTCTGTGTAAGAAGCCACATCATCTCACTGAAGGATTTTATTTCAAACACTCGACTGACGTTATGAAGTGAGTTTGGGGTAAAAACAATGTTATTAAATGTTGTCTTTTGTTTGACAAGAGGTTCATAAATGCTTCTCATGTTTGGAAAGAAGTTTGAAACGTGTTGCTTTCAGATGGAGTAGCATTTACTACTGATCACAGAGCCGTACTTCACTGACAAGCTGCGCATAACATCCTTCGCCAAACTCGAATCAACAAATTGGTGTGCTTCGCTTTGAGGTGACTGGAAAGATTTGTAGTGTTTTTTGTGTTGCCACTCGAGATTTACATGTTTTACATATAACTTCAGTCTGCATGTGGTCATCTGTTTTAAAACCAAACTACTGCCATATCTTTGGTGCTTCGTCGTTTGGCACTAAATCTTCAGTAGCAGCTGTGGGTGCCTCGGGCTGGCTCATCTTATCAGATCTCACTATGAAATCATCGTGGCTTGTTTGTCTTGCGTCATGCGCACACATATCCCAACCAACATCCACGTGCCAGGTGATATACTCTCCACATTGACCTAAAACTTTGACCATACATAACTTTTTGAAGTATTAAATCACTCATTTATCTCCGATCACCCGCATTTCCTTAAAAGGATAGTTCACCCAAAAATGAAAATTCTGTCATTAGTTGCTCACCTTCATGTCATTTCAAACCCGTAAGACCTTCGTTCATCTTCGGAACACAAATTAAGTTATTTTTGATGGAATCTGAGAGCTGTCTGACCCTGCATAGACAACAATGCAACTGAAATGTTCCCAAGTCCAGAAAGACGCAAGGAGATCTGTAAAATAATCCATGTGACATCAGTGGTTCAACCGCAATTATACGAAGCTACGAGAATGCTTTTTGTGCGCAAAAGAGAAAAAACCCCCGACTTTATTCACAGACAGACAGACATCTTCTCTGTCTTATTAAAATAAGGCCAGATCTGTTTCCTACATTGTTGTGATTTGATCTGAACGGAAACAGCGTATCCGTGTGACGCAGCTGACACAGAACAGCATACGCTGTTTACGTTCAGCGGATATGACACCAGGGTGATGCAGAGGAGACTAATTGTTGTATGAAGTCATTATTTTATTTTATTTTGCACACAAAAAGTATTCTCGTAGTTTCGTATAATTGCGGTTGAACCACTGATGTCACATGGATTGTTTTACCGATCTCCTTGCTTGTTTCTGGACTTGGGAACATTTCAGTTGCGTTGCTGTCTATGTAGGGTCAGACAGCTCTCAGATTCCATCAAAAGTATCTTAATTTGTGTTCCGAAGATGAACGAAGGTCTTACGGGTTTGAAATGACATGAGGGTGAGCAATTAATGACAGAATTTTAATTTTTGGGTGAACTAACCGTTTAAATTGCTCCCGAGCTGCGTAATTGAACTGTCCCTGCCTGCGCTAAGTGAAATGTAAAACTAACATTGAGAAAATTGCACCACCAAAATCATCTCAGCTCTTCAGAGTCCTACAATTTCCTGTAAATTCGACTGCTGTGGTGTTTAAACTCATATCAGAAGCGGTTTGCTAATTTGAAGCTCAATTTAATGCTAAATTTCAATACCTTCCTTGGGAGGCTGATGTCATGTGATTGGGCCTCTTGTTGCTTTCGTTATGTGCAAGATTAAGTTTCCTGCTGAAAGAAAGTGGGAAAATGTTTGATAATATTCACGAAATGGCTTCTCCCTCGTCCTTTAAAGATGCTGAGAGAGCGTGCATAATTTTTGTACTACTTGCAAACTCATAATTATTCATTTTTCTCATATCGCCTTCATTTGCATCTCTAAAACTGCAGTGTTTTGACACCTCCGCATCCCCACCCTCTCTTCATGTGATTAAGACGTCTCTGGCGTGGTCGGGGTTATCCGTGTGTCGTGGTGGCATCACCCCCCGGGGACTTGCACACAGCAGGGGTCATAACAGGTCATCTCATGCAAGCCTAATGCATGAGACGGAGCTCTGCGCGCAGACCATCGCTCTGGAATGATCCCTGTACTTTGTTTAAGGTCCATTAGGGACTGTGCTTTAGCATAAACACCATCTAAATGGACAGGGAACTACAGAGGATTCCAGGCAAGTGTCCAAGTGCCAAGCTCTTTACAGGGGAATGTCGCATTTACACGCAGATGGTGACATGGTGTAGCGTGTTAGTGTGAGTCAGTGCATGGAATTTAAAAATGACCATTGCAATGATCAAGAGACACTATAAATGTTGAATTTATTCTTTGTTCTTTTTAATTTTGAAGTGAAATTATTGTTGATTACTGTAGTAGTGTAGTTTCATCATTGCATGTTGTTCTAAACAAATAAAATATAATATAATGTATATTAAAATGTAATGAAAATCTAATATTTTCATCCATTTATAGTTTGTTTTTATCATATCAATAAATTTGGCTCACTCAGCTTTTCAGCTGTAACCAATGAAATCACAGCACAAATTTTATGATCCAATCAAATTCAGAAGAGTAAAATTAAGTCTTGCGCTTAATGCTTTCATTCTGTTTCACTGAAATTACAGACGTTAAAAGCTTTGTGAATGCTAATTTAATTCATCAGCTGCATTTGCAACTCTTTTTACTTCGTAATGTGACATTTCTGAAAGAGAATGTGAAGCAGGGCTTAATTTTCTATTTGTGAATTTATGGAGTTGTTTCAGACGCAGAGCAAAATAATTTTAATATTAAATTAAATAAAAAAAATAAAAAATTCTAAGAAAAATATCAAACATAAACTGTAAAGAAAAATAAATAAGGAAAAAATTTAATTGTGAAAAAAATTAGTACTAGTAATCGTGATTAATCGGATCCAAAAGAAAAATAGTTGTTTACATAGTATATGTGTGTGTACTGTGTATATTTATTATGTATATAAATACATACACATGCATATATTTAAGAAAAATATATTATGTTTATATATTAAAAGTGTGACAAACATGCAAAAAAAATAAGAAATCAGGAAGGGGGCCAACACTTTTTCACACCACTGTATATTGTCTGTGTGTGTGTTTATATATACATAATAAATATGCACGGCACACACACACCTATATTATGTAAACAAAAACTTTTGAATTTGCTGTTATAGTTCAGAATTCATTGTTCCGCCAATGATGGAAAACCGTCCTCACCCAGATGCAGCAAAACCGGCCCAAACCATGATACCAGCACTACCATGTTTCACAGATGGGATAAGGTTCTTATGCTGGAATGCAGTGATTTTCTTTCTCCAAACATAACGCTTCTCATTTAAACCAAAAAGTTCTATTTTGGTCTCATTTGTCCACAAAACATTTCTTCAGTAGCCCTCTGGTTTGTCCCCATGATCTTTAGCAAACTGCAGATGGGCAGCAATGTTCTTTTTGGAGAGCAGTGGCTTTCTTCTCGCTACTCTGCCATGCACACTATGGTTGTTCAGTGTTCTCCCGATGATGGGCTCATAAACATTAACATTAGCCAATGTGAGAAAGGCCTTTAGTTGCTTAGAAGTTACCCTGGGGTCCTTTGCAGCCTATTAATATAATAGTATTGCAGACTATTACACGTCTTGCTTTCGGAGGGATCTTTGTTGGTGGAGCACTCCTGGGGAGGGTAACAGTGGTTGTGAATTTCCTCCATTTGTACACAATCTGTCTGACTGTGGATTGGTGGAGTCCAAACTCTTTAGAGATGGTTTTGTAACCTTTTCCAGCCTGATGAGCAACGACAGCTCTTTTTCTGAGGTCCTCAGAGATCTCCTTTGTTTGTGCCATGATTCACTTCCACAAACATGATCAGACTTTGATGGATCCCTGTTCTTTATAGAAGACCAGGCACACACTGACACCTGATAGTTACTGAAAACACCTCTGAACAGATGGACTCTAACTTCACCTTCAAATTAACTGCTAATCCTAGAGATTCACATACTTTTGCCACTCACAGGTATGTATTCCTGATTTATTCAGGAATCAAAATTATGTGAATATAATGACAAAATAATGTTTGTTTTTTGGGTGAACTGTTGCTTTAAGAAAGCAGGTTCCATGTTGAGTTCATGTAGTTTTTATGAGCAGGTGTGTAACGGATCAGATTGAGAGTACAATCTGAAGGATAAGGACAGCGCTGATGGATGACTTGACTCAGCGGTGCTCCGAGGAGAACGTTCCCATTTCCTCTCCAAATGTCACAGCGTTCAGCAACTTCAGAGACTGTGTCACCCGCACTGTCATTGATCGGCTAAGCCGGCCACTTCATCTCCTGTTTTATGGATGACCAAGCGAAAGATCGTGGCCTCGGTGGAACACAGTATCCCTGGATCTGTGCCTTCACACCGTGAACCTGAGCTCGAGCCGCGGGGAAGGGTTACGCCGAGTGCACGCTTAGCGAGTCTGGTTGTTTTCAGGGTGTTTAAGCGTGCTTCAGAACGGATTTTTCCTGATTGTGTGCACTCAGTCGTTTATTAATTCAGCCAGCATGTAATCTTATTAACTGAAGTGGCTCACAGTGAGGCATTTCAACCGGCTGTGACATATCATGACATTTGAACCAGACATGGACTGCCGTTTGGCATTTTTGCATTTCCATAATAACATAATCAGGCACTTCAAATCTGCTGAATGAATTCAATCTCATACCGAATGTGAGGGAGAACTGGAGAACTTTCTAGGCATCAAATAAACAATCTAACCTGTCATAACAGCCTAAATGAGAGGCAAACTTCGGCCCATCGGCACCTCCTGAGAGTGAGACAGACAGAGTGTCTTTTCTGGCTGCCCATTGACAGGTAACATCTCCGAAGGCCCTGGTGTCCTCTTTCTCTGCCAGTCAATCTGTCTTGCTTTTGCACTCTTTCGTCCCGTCACTCAAGCACCCGCTATATTTAACCTGTCAGAAAAAACAGGCTAATATTTATAATTTGTGCTTAAGTTCAACACACTGCCACCCAAGACTGTCAGCTGTTGACTTGACTTCGGATTAAAGTCGTTTGCTGGTTTATCACAGCGTGTGGTGGTTAAGCCGGTTTTCGGTGTCCTGCGTTCAACTTTGCTGCCCACTTAAGAGTTAATCATTAAAATGCATGCAGTTTCAATTAAACAGTGTTTGCTGTTGTACTTCATACGCAAATAGTGTTGTAAAATGTTAATTTTGAAGTCCCACAGCAACACATGTGAATCTAGTTGGTAGGAGGTAGTCTGGGAAGGAGATGCTAATATTCTAGGTGGTGTTTGATTGGAGAAAATTGTATGCTTTTATTTGTACAAGATAAGTAATACATTTTTTTTTGTCAATTGGTATCATAGTAGCATGTTAATTACTTCAAAGCGGATAGACATGGAGTAAAAACCATAAAACTTTGGATTTCTTAGGGTCTTTAGGCTATGCAGTAGACAAACCCACAGCATTTTTGTTCCAATATGTGCTGTAAATAAAAAGTTGTTATTATTATTTACTATATTCACAAAACCATTATTTTAATGTTCAGTATTATTCTATTGAATAATAGTAAGAATAATATTTATAATATGAATGATAATGATTATTATTATTATTTATTGTTGAAAGCATTTTTGAATAATTAATAATAAAAATTAAATAATATTTTTGTTATTGTTAGTATTATTTTTGTTAGTATTAAGAATATGCAAAGTATTTTGTGAATAACAACAACAACAATAATGATAAAAATAATAATACAGCAACAACAATAATAATAATATTAAAATAAATTGTACAATATTGTTAAATAATAATAATAATAATATATTTTGTGCTTTTTTTCAGGTCATGTTTGAATGGATACTTGAGTTTATAGATTTCCTTTCATCTTCATCAGCTTTGTGGCTCATGGCATGATTATTATAGGTGGTTTTCACAGCTGCAGAAAAAGAGAAATTGAAACGGTTGCCCTTTACTATAAAAATATATAATTATGCGCATGAAGATTAATATCAGTGGTATTCCTACAAATGAGATTTAGTTAGTTTTATTTATATGCAAAGTAGAAATTAAAATGTCATCCGTATGATTGCTGGTTAGGCCGCCAAAATGCATTTTCATTAATTCATTTTTTTAAAATGCACTAAATCCCTGAATTATTGTGCAGACTATTGCGAAACGCAGCCTAGCGTACACAGTACACCGTTTCATAATTTTGGTGCTCTTCATTTTTCATTATATAACTGAAAATATGCCGTTTATCATGGACGGTGTGGCTTGTATTACCTGTCCTGTAGCGTGACCGAGAGCTTGGGTGTGAAAAATCGCCCGAATGAGGCGAGAAAACACCTCCAAAACACACAGTGGAAAGACTGGACCGTAATGCAGTCCCAAGGAGACTGAAATTCCTGTAACACTCCCGACACGTTCGCTGGAATCACAATCCATGTGCTTTTAAATACTAAATGTGTGTTTTGATGGGCGTCCAGTCTGTTTGCTTATCTTGGGTTCCTGTCGACCCTCCTACTGTAAATGATCCCAGAACAGACGTGTTTGGGACGCAGTGCGGTGCCGTGGTGCTGATGAAGTGTTTTATGGGGCGTTACTGAGAAGATACTGTGTGGCACGCTGAAGGGCTTCTCAGAAAAAGCCCATGACATTTAAGGTATGACAGAAGGTTGAGAGGTTAGCCTTCATGTTTGTTTTGATGGTTCTTGTTAGCGTTTTTCACCCCAGCATGACATCCATTAGCTGGGTTTGCGGTGCCATTAAAGGAATTCCAAGGAGATTTATAGAGCGGCTACATGTGCTGAACAGATGCTGAGCGCTCTATAGGTGGAGAAATGTCTGAGGATCTATATCTGACCTTGTGCTGTTTCTATGGATATTGCTTCCTTCAAAGATGCATCGAGTTGTGAAGCGCATGGATTGATCTGTAGTCAGCATGAAGTCCAAATCGACCCCATTTACTTTCCTAATGCATGTTTCAGGTCTTATTGTGTGATGCATTAGTGGATGTTATTCCACAGAAGAAAAACTGTCTTTATCTTTCATCAATAATTTGTATCTTTTCAGCCCATTCTACAATATGTCACCTAGTACTACTATCCTATTGGACAGTGCTGGTTCGATTACTTACAAATTGTAGTCCATTACTGATTACAAATTACATGATGAAAATTGTAGTTAGTGACATGGATTGTCTGCATTGCACATATTAGGTAATGTAGTCTGACTACTTTCAGATTACTTTTATCCTAACTTATTTATCACATAGACTTGAATGGAATTATTGTGTACCATATTGAGTTTATATTAAAACAATAAATACAAATAGAGAAAGAAAATATATTCAACATCATGAAATGCATTACATTGCGTTACAGCAGGGTTTCCCAAATGGTATACAATTGGTAGGTTCATTTAAAAAGGAAAATTTAAAAGAAAAAAAAAAGTAATGATTCATGAATAATTTGCCTCCATTGTGTGAATATGTAGGCTAATCATGTCATTCATAAAAAAGTAATTGTAATCTGATTATGTAATCTAATTACAAGTACTTAATTTTTGGAATCTGATTACATGTAATCAGTTACTAGCCAGCACTGCTGTTGGATAATGTTAACATATGGTTAACCGAGTGGTCTTATACGTTGACTACTCGCATTCATGTCTGGATCCAATTTAGTAGAAAACCTTTAACAATCCTATTAATTCTTTATGGATAAAATTAAGTTTTATAGTGCATTTTTTCCCACAAAATGTCCACGTTGTGCATGTAACATCATGTAAGCTTGAGTTGAGTTGAGTTGTTTAGGATGATGAATAACAGATGAATAAACATGTTGCTTAATCAAAGTTAAGCAGTTTGTACTATTATGTATTAAACAGTTGTTTAAGCAAGTAATATATAGTAGTAAGAAGTGGCTTTTTGATCTGTCAGCTGGAAATTTTATAATCGTTATATTTATTTTTTTATATAATTTATAATTTTATTTATATCAGGAATTACAACACAACACATAGTTTACATTGGATTTTATTGGAACTTGCATGTTTCCTAACAACATTTACCTTTTTAGTAGAAAATTGAGCACGATTTACTGAACCTATGTACATTACTGTTCAATACTTTTATTCAGCAAGGATGCATTAAATTGCATATTAGATTGCAAATCGGCATATTAGAATGATTTCTGAAGGATCATGTGACACTGAAGACTGGAGTAATGATGCTGAAAATTCAGCGTTGTATCACAGTGATAAATTCTATTTTAATATATATTAAAATAGAAGACAGTTATTTGAAATTGTAATAATGTTTCATAATATTACGTTTTTTTTTACCGCATTATTTTATTAAATAAATGCAGGCTTGGTGAACACAAAAGGCGAAACACAAAAAAAAATGTGTACCGATCCCAAACATTTGAACTGTAGTGTATATGGAGTTTTCCTAATTTTTAATATAAATAATAGAAAATACAGGTTCATGCCCAGTTTTAAACTTTTAACTTTTATCAAACTTTTGATAAGCCAGTGTGGCGAAAAAATATTCTGGATGCTGCGTCTGCTGTTTCTTAGCACAATTCAAAAAGCATCTCTGTATGAGTCATCATATTTCTCCTGGCATCTGTATCTCACATTACCAGAAGAGCAGTCCACAGATGTCACATGTCAAAGCGTAACTTCTTTATATGTATCATCGTTCTCTTCCTCTGGGGTGTTTTAAACTTGACCTTATGCAATCTGATGATGTGGTTCTCTGTAGATCTTCAGGTCCGCCCCGTCTGCCTTCCCATAAAAGCCATTAGAGGAATTGCTGTGCTTTTATAAAAATCTGCCCTTTGAGTACAGCATGATGGAGTTGGGTATGGACTAGACGACATGCAGGCCGCCCACTCCAAACTGTCCCCCGATTTCAGACAATCAAGCTTCATCTCGTTAAGATGCGTGATTGTTGACCTTCAGCTGAGGCACAGAGTTTATGAGATTGCCCTTAACCTGATTCTGTGTTTTTATTGGCTCAGTGTTGATGTCAATCGCCTTGTCTCTCCTCGGGTCTGTAATATAGATGCACTGGCCATCAGTCAATGTAACAGACTGAATAGGAAATGTAGAATAGGAGCTTGTAGGGTGAACACTCACTGATAGTGCAGTCCAGAGGGCTGATTGGATAGTGTATGTGTGTAAGGTGAATGCAGTGTGTGTGTGTGTGTGTG
Source organism: Sinocyclocheilus grahami (assembly GCF_001515645.1). NCBI lineage: Eukaryota > Metazoa > Chordata > Actinopteri > Cypriniformes > Cyprinidae > Sinocyclocheilus > Sinocyclocheilus grahami. The sequence goes on along the minus strand of NW_015505456.1, from coordinate 2,093,205 downwards.
TGTGTGTGTGTGTGTGTGTGAGAAGGTAGCAGACTGACAGAATTTTAAAAAATTTTCAGAATGGAATTCTAGTGTATTGCATAATGTGTACCGCATACGAATTTCATGTGAACTAGTATACAGCAGTGAATTGTTTCAGCATGTGGTATACAGTTGTTACTTTGGAAATGCATTTTAACTATCACTGTCAAAAAACAGAATATTGATCACATTACTTAGGGTTCATAATAATTGTGATTGTGAATTTTCTAAAAATCAATCAATCAATCAATCAATCAATCAAAATAAATAAATAATATAAATAAATCCATTAATTTGATATAAAATTACAAATTTTTAAAATAATTTTATTTAATTCATTAATTTAAATAATTTTATATAATATTGTGTAAATAATATATAATGTATAGAAAAATGTATATAAAATTAGGGCTGCACGATTATGACAAAAATCATAATTGTCAATTATTCCCTCTCTCACACTTGAAATTGTAATTGCGATAATCACAATTTACATTAAATGATGTTGTAACGACTCGGCCCCGCCCCTCTCATTACAGATGTTTATACCATTGTTTGATGCAACTGCATGCCGTATTTTTATATGAAAATAAACAAGCTGAAAACACTCAAACTGAAAAACCTTTAGTGCTTTTATTTAGTATTAAGCCTCAAATGTCAACTACACATCAAATTGGTTTCTTCTTTAAATTATAAAAAAAAGTAAAAATATGAATGGTATTATAATGTTATACTAAAACAATGGATAAACCCTTAAGATAACATGTAGAAACAAAAAAAACATATCTTGAGCGTGCAGAAAAACATAAGTGGACTTTGAACGATTAATTGCCGCTTTGAACGATTACGTAATTGTGGCATCCATATTTGTAATCGCGATTAGAAATTTGATTAATTGTGCAGCCCTATATAAAATGCATTTCCTTTTGTATATTTTAGTCAAATATAAATAATTTTATACAGAGATATTTAATTTATTTGCCTTTTTGTATAATTTTTTAAAAATAGTATAACATTTCATTCATTAATTCATTAGATCTTTTTAGCGGTGGTTATTTGATTAACATGCTGGCAGCATTTTGTTCTTCAGGTATACAGTAGGGCTGCACAATAAATCAAAATGGAATCGAGATCGCGATTCGACAGAAGCTGCGATTGTCATGCATATCTTTCAGTGAAGCACGGTTCTGTGATCAGCAGTAAAGGCCATCGAAAGGCCAGAGGGAGCGCTCTCGCGCTGAAACTCCAAATACGCTCGCAGAAGAAACCCAGGAAATGCCTAGAGCGGTAGCTGAATAAACAGAAGATTCAACTGCTTTCATAACGTGACTAATAAACACACGACTACGGCAATATACGGTTGATCTGAGTTCTTATTATTATAATTTTCATTCAAATAAAGTATATTTATAATGCAATGCCTTTATCACTGCTTAGAATACTGTGAAATATGTTGCGTGCCTTATTGAATGTCTGTAAGAAGCCACATCTCACAAAAGGATTTATTTCAAACACTCGACTGACGTTATGAAGTGAGTTTGGAGTAAAAATATGTTATTAAATGTGGTATTTTCATATGCTTTCAGATGGAGCAGCATTTACTTCACAGAGCCGTAGTTCACTGAGAAGCTATGCAAACAGCTGTCATTATCGCAAACGGTTTCTTCGATTTCATAATGGCACAATAAAATCGTCTGCGATTTTTGTGCGTAACTTGTCAGTGAACTGTGGCTCTGTGTAGTAAATGCTGCTCCATCTGAAAGCACGTGATGATGATTTCCTGCTGATTACAGAACCGGCTTTACTAACAAAATGCGCATGACAATCGCATTCAATTAATCGTGCAGCCCTAGTACACAGTATGGTTTTATGGTAAAATCCTCTCTGAAAAGTTGTGTCCTTCTCTATATAGCACTGCTGCAACAGCTATACACATTCAAATGGACATATTTGACATTTGGAGGGTTTTTTTAGCATCCCACTATTAGCAATGCATTTTGAAGGTGGCGTAAAGTTGTTTAAATACATATCTCAAGACCCCTGCATTCTGTTGCACTTTGTCTAGCTGCTTTTGAAACCAAGAACAACACCTCTTAAGAAGTCCTAGTCCAAATGGTGACTTGTGATATACTGAATAGTCTGTTTTGAAGCGATTTGCACGTTCCTAATTGCATTGTTGAATATAGTGTCGTTTTTGCTCTGTTGTGTCATGCACATTTTGGCAAATGCAGGAGGTCACACTGCTATTCCATGCATATAGAAAATGCAAATACTATATTAGGAAGACATAAAGTGTGGTGCAAAAATAGTTCAAGTGTGATGGTAGTATGCCATTCCTAACATACACATGATTTGAATCACAGGCCTGGCAGGCGAGAACAATCAAACAGGAATAATCCACATTTCTGGCACGTTAACAGCACACAGTGTTGTAAAGTCAGGCCTGCAGTCTCAGGATGTTTGCACTATGGCTGACCTTCTGCCCTGACCTCCACGACACTTCCCTCGATGGAAATACTAAAATAAAAGTGTAATGTGCTTGTGGGGAGAGGATGGGAATGTTTCGATAGGTGACAATATCATCTATCAAATCTCAACCCCGGGACCACCGTGCTGCTGGTTGCCAGAAGAAAACAGAATATATCTAATGTTTTTATGCTGGAGAGCGCAATAATACGCTGAAGGGAATTTGCGCTGCTTTATTCATTTAGCTGACACTTTTATCCAGAGTGACTTATGAGGAATGATACTACACAAGTGGTTCATCCTCAGGAAGCGGCAACATAGCATAGTCATATATTTTATATTTAATATATATATATAATATTTTTATGTATTTTTGTTTTTATTCATTAATTATATATTTACATTAAATATTAATTATATATATATATATATATATAGTTAATATCATATATAAATAAAATTAAACATATAATATATTATGAAATTAAATATATATATATATATATCCCTTTGTTTCTGGAGAAAGCAGAATGAGAGCCGGCTCGCATTCCACAAGGTTGTAAATGTATCGGGTTACCATGAAACCAGGGTCTTGTTCAGCGTCCTGGGGTGTTACAAAGTATTTGTGAAATCTAGCTAACAAAATATATATTGTGTGTTGGAGTGTTCCAGACGCTACAATATATAATACATGATATATAAATATGATATTAAAATACATATTAAAATATTTAATACTATAATATTTATTTTTTATATTTTAAAATAAAAAATATATATATTGTTAGCATTTTAATTACACATTTCCCCTCTTCTATAACAATCTCAGAACAGTTACCACCAATATAATTAGCATTTTATTTTATTTGAGTTTTTAAATTTTTAATAGATCCAGGCAAAAAATGAGCATCACATTATTGACCCATTAAAGGAATTTCAAAGTTAAGTTCTGTTTACAGTATCTCACTACCACAGTATTTACTTGTTAACATTTTATTAAAAAGTAAAAGACTAAAATTGTGTTTACAGTACAACATTTGCAACACAGAGTTACACAGTAAACAATAAAATACACACTGTTATGAATAGTCATAAGATATAATGTTACACGTGTTGATATGAGGCTAGTGTGATGGAATCGCGTATTAACTTTCTATGTCCGAATGAATATGAAAAATATAAGCTTCACATTTGGATTTTAAACCCTCTGGTAGTTTACTTCCATTGTAAGTGTGTTACTGGAATTGCGATTTTTGCATTTTTAAAGGAAAGGGAGAAAAACGGTTTTCTGTGATAATCAACATGCTGTTGATAGAGCTTAACTGCTATAGAATCCTGCGCTTGCCTTTAGATGAAATCTATGCTCACGTGTAGGAATCCTTTGTGTCTTTATATCCTTCATATGTTTTTGACCCTCATGGGTTTTTCTTTTCATTTTATTTCCCTCTGTACCCATTTTGAAAAGCGCTTTGTTTTATTTCAGTTGTTAAAATCAATATGTTCCCCTATTGGGGACAAGTCTTGGATATTTCTGTCAGCAGAAGAAGATGTGATGGTTGTCATTTCTCTTAATTGCTGCTGGCTATGCCAGATATTGCTGAAGCTGAAGAGTTCTTCGGCCAGATCTGCTTCATCAGATGTGCTTATGGGCTAACACACAATGCTGTGAATGTAACACATTATGTATAACTAATTGGAAAAAATAATGCAATTAATCATACCCTCTCATCCATGTATACATTTTGTAAAAAGGGATTTTTTTTTTATCATTAGAGGAAATCAAGCTTGAAGTACCACCACGGTCAGTGACTTATGTTTATTGAAACAAACACAATAGATTGACTTCTAAAGCCGCTTTTTGTTTCAATGAATAACTCGTCTACTACAATGTCTTCAAATTGTATATATGTAGGACGATGAGTAAAATAAACTGATTGTTATTAATTTGATTACATTTCAAACAATTAACAGGCCTTACTATTATATAGTTAATATAGTATTTGCATGTATGTGTATATATGTGTAAAATATATGAATTGTTTTTGCAATAAAAATATAAATACATGTGTACACAATATATATATTTAATTTAACTAAGTATATATATATATATATATATAGCTGAATTTTTACCATCATTAATCCAGTCTTCAGTGTCACATGAATATATCATTCTAATCTGCTGATTTGTTTGCTCAAGAAACATTACTGATTATTATCAATGTTGAAAACAGTTGTGCTGCTTCATATTTTTGCTGAAACCATGTTACATTTTTAAAAGATTCTTTGATGAATATTTCAAAAGAACAGCCTTTTTTAATAGGAACCTTTTGTAACATTATGATTGTGTTTACTGTCACTTTCAATCAATTTAATGCATCCTTGCAATAAAAAAAAAAACAATTTACTGACCCCAAACTTTTGAATGATAGTGAGTATATAAAGAAGCCTGATTCAGCTGCTCTTTATAGTGCCATGGCCCCTCTCTGCTGCTCATTTATGGCCTTCAGTCATTTAACGCGGGTTTGCGAGTGATAGCTGAGCTGTGAGGTTCTGCACACAGCAGTGGAGGAGTAGGAATGCTTGGACCAGGAATGCGCACGCCTGCATTTTTCCCTTTCCTCCATTAATGGGGCATGAGGTGAACCGGGGGGCTGTAAAACCCACCCGCCGGGGTTCAACAGGCGCTACACATCTCCGTGGTCGTCGCCAGACAGATGGGGAAGCCATCACACTGAGAAGACGTCCTGCAGATCTGCATTCCAACACAGGCGCTGAAAGACCCTCAATCTCTTCAGCACAATGAGACTTGCGTTGCTTGCGCTGCATTGAGGTGTATTAAAACCAACGATGGTTGGATCAATCCGCATTTACAACCCATGCATCAGTCTTAAAGGTGAAGTGTCTTTATAACATGATTTTTTCTATTATATCTAAATATTCTGGGATGTGGACCACAAGTAACCAATGTCTTTAGTTTATGGGTGGGACTGTTTCTGTTTAGCCAATGGTAGACTGGGGGGGGGGGGATGGAAACCCTTTTTAACCCTGCTGTTGTGTTTGGTTTTCAAATGTTTGAAACTCTGGTTAAACTTACTTTATTTCTTCTTGAAATTTGGTGATTTTTAAAAAAATTTATTTAGTGTCTTAAACGTGCATGCAAAGATTCGACACATACAGTAAACGTGTTTTGAAACATTTTATGACTTTTGTATTGAAGTCACATTGACTCTCCCATTGGTTTCCATGTGTTTTGCCAAAAATCAAGACTGGGGGAAAAAAAAACGGCATTTTTTTTTTATCATTAGAGGAAATCAAGCTTGAAGTACCACCACGGTCAGTGACTTATGTTTATTGAAACAAACACAATAGATTGACTTCTAAAGCCGCTTTTTGTTTCAATGAATAACTCGTCTACTACAATGTCTTCAAATTGTATATATGTAGGACGATGAGTAAAATAAACTGATTGTTATTAATTTGATTACATTTCAAACAATTAACAGGCCTTACTATTATATAGTTAATATAGTATTTGCATGTATGTGTATATATGTGTAAAATATATGAATTGTTTTTGCAATAAAAATATAAATACATGTGTACACAATATATATATTTAATTTAACTAAGTATATATATATATATATATATAGCTGAATTTTTACCATCATTAATCCAGTCTTCAGTGTCACATGAATATATCATTCTAATCTGCTGATTTGTTTGCTCAAGAAACATTACTGATTATTATCAATGTTGAAAACAGTTGTGCTGCTTCATATTTTTGCTGAAACCATGTTACATTTTTAAAAGATTCTTTGATGAATATTTCAAAAGAACAGCCTTTTTTAATAGGAACCTTTTGTAACATTATGATTGTGTTTACTGTCACTTTCAATCAATTTAATGCATCCTTGCAATAAAAAAAAAAACAATTTACTGACCCCAAACTTTTGAATGATAGTGAGTATATAAAGAAGCCTGATTCAGCTGCTCTTTATAGTGCCATGGCCCCTCTCTGCTGCTCATTTATGGCCTTCAGTCATTTAACGCGGGTTTGCGAGTGATAGCTGAGCTGTGAGGTTCTGCACACAGCAGTGGAGGAGTAGGAATGCTTGGACCAGGAATGCGCACGCCTGCATTTTTCCCTTTCCTCCATTAATGGGGCATGAGGTGAACCGGGGGGCTGTAAAACCCACCCGCCGGGGGTCAACAGGCGCTACACATCTCCGTGGTCGTTGCCAGACAGATGGGGAAGCCATCACACTGAGAAGACGTCCTGCAGATCTGCATTCCAACACAGACGCTGAAAGACCCTCAATCTCTTCAGCACAATGAGACTTGCGTTGCTTGCGCTGCATTGAGGTGTATTAAAACCAACGATGGTTGGATCAATCCGCATTTACAACCCATGCATCAGTCTTAAAGGTGAAGTGTCTTTATAACATGATTTTTTCTATTATATCTAAATATTCTGGGATGTGGACCACAAGTAACCAATGTCTTTAGTTTATGGGTGGGACTGTTTCTGTTTAGCCAATGGTAGACTGGGGGGGGGGGAATGGAAACCCTTTTTAACCCTGCTGTTGTGTTTGGTTTTCAAATGTTTGAAACTCTGGTTAAACTTACTTTATTTCTTCTTGAAATTTGGTGATTTTTAAAAAAATTTATTTAGTGTCTTAAACGTGCATGCAAAGATTCGACACATACAGTAAACGTGTTTTGAAACATTTTATGACTTTTGTATTGAAGTCACATTGACTCTCCCATTGGTTTCCATGTGTTTTGCCAAAAATCAAGACTGGGGGAAAAAAAAACGGCAAAGAGTTGGGTAAAAGACGCAGAAAATCTTTACTGTAGTTTGTCAAATAAAATATGAAATACATCAAAACTTATTAAAATTAAGACTCAAATTCCAAATTTAAGACTGAATCTAAGACGCAACTGAAGGTGAAGTGTCTTTATAACATGATTTTTTCTATTATATCTAAATATTCTGGGATGTGGACCACAAGTAACCAATGTCTTTAGTTTATGGGTGGGACTGTTTCTGTTTAGCCAATGGTAGACTGGGGGGGGGGGAATGGAAACCCTTTTTAACCCTGCTGTTGTGTTTGGTTTTCAAATGTTTGAAACTCTGGTTAAACTTACTTTATTTCTTCTTGAAATTTGGTGATTTTTAAAAAAATTTATTTAGTGTCTTAAACGTGCATGCAAAGATTCGACACATACAGTAAACGTGTTTTGAAACATTTTATGACTTTTGTATTGAGGTCACATTGACTCTCCCATTGGTTTCCATGTGTTTTGCCAAAAATCAAGACTGGGGAAAAAAAAAACGGCAAAGAGTTGGGTAAAAGACGCAGAAAATCTTTACTGTAGTTTGTCAAATAAAATATGAAATACATCAAAACTTATTAAAATTAAGACTCAAATTCCAAATTTAAGACTGAATCTAAGACGCAACTAAAGATTGAATTTCAGAGTCAAAAAATCGATTGATGTTTTTGGTTGATAGTTTTTTAATTATCATATTATATAAATGCGTTTATTATATAAATATAAATATATTCAATTTTTTCTTAAGTACTTGGATTTTTTATTTTACAGTGAAATGAAATACTTGGTTTAATATTTTTATTTAGTAGTAGTAATAGAGGTTTTACAATAGATGTTTTTTCTTTTATACAGTCCTTTTTCATAGTGCTGATTTTTGGCAAATTGCATGCTGTTTGACTCCCAACACCAAAGTTGTACATATATATATTTATTTTTGAAACACAGCAGGAGAGTTAAATCCATTTGGTGACAGGAGTGCAGAAATGACACACTTCACCGTTAAGAACCGTGAAAGAAAGGTTATTCCAAGCTATAAGAATCTAAGGTTTTTCATCTCTCTCGTGCGCTTTCATTCACTTTGCCTTTTGTGTCTTTTGGCCTTCATATACAGTTTCCAAGTTTTTTTTCTTCTTCTCCTGGTTAATGGTGATTTCACATTGGCAGATCCAAGTTCACATTGGCAGACCTTCACTCGATTCATCGCAGGCTGGAGAGGTTGAGCTCTGGTGCTCAATATTTGGCCCATTGACAAACATTTAATGACGGTTAACTTGTTTTCCTTATATATCTTTCAGCATCTGTGACAAGGGCTCTTTTGCAACCCACACCTCTTGTCACGTCTTAAATACTTTGTAAAAGCTTTTTTTTTTGCTTATTCTCATCTTCCATTTTAATTTTTCAGAGGCTCTTTCAGCCTCCGAGCACCATCTGCGCCATGCACGCTCTGTTTTCTTAGCACTTCATTCTATTCAAATGGGAAAGCCAAGCAATCAGCTTGGATGGCATTGACATGTGCGCTCAGAGGCAGGATTTGAGAGGCAAATTTCTCTTCATGATTCCGTCTCCCGGCGAACAGATTGTACATCGAAATTTTGCCGACTATGTCTTTCGCCGCCTCCTCTGGCGGCTTGCAGCCGATGCCAGCATCATAAACTGAGATTGACAAATAATTTTTTTTGCGAGGGAGGCTGCTTCATTCATATGCATGTGTGTACACACTGGGTAGTTTGCTTTCTTTCTGACAATGCCAGTTGTGTTCAGCAATCAATGCTTTACATCGACACCGTCAGTCCTAATGGAATTGAGAGAGCATCGTCTGTTTATGCCATTAATGTCTCATAACACCTTATCAACTGTCGGTGCAATTAAACACGAATGGTATGACCTCCTGGCTTACAGTTTAGCAGAATCAAATGTTTTCGTGGCTGAGTACTTTAGCATGGCACAGTGTTCATTCAGCTGAGACTCGGTTTAATCAATATTTCTCACAGATAACACGTCTTCCAGTCGTTGGCTGTAGAGAGTGAGATTTAAAGGGACGGTTCACCCAAAAATACCAATTCGGATGTTAGTTTCTACAAACCTCTTGGATTTCATTTTGGAATGTAGAAAGAAGAAATATTACAGATGGTAGGTATGTATGTATTCATGTATGTATTCATGTATGTATGTATGTATGTATGTATGTATGTATGTATGTATGTATGTATGTATGTATGTATGTATGTATGTATGTATGTATGTATGTATGTATGTATGTATGTATGTATGTATGTATGTATGTATGTATGTATGTATGTATGTATGTATGTATGTATGTATGTATGTATGTATGTATGTATGTATGTATGTATGTATGTATGTATGTATGTATGTATGTATGTATGTATGTATGTATGTATGTATGTATGTATGTATGTATGTATGTATGTATGTATGTATGTATGTATGTATGTATGTATGTATGTATGTATGTATGTATGTATGTATGTATGTATGTATGTATGTATGTATGTATGTATGTATGTATGTATGTATGTATGTATGTATGTATGTATGTATGTATGTATGTATGTATGTATGTATGTATGTATGTATGTATGTATGTATGTATGTATGTATGTATGTATGTATGTATGTATGTATGTATGTATGTATGTATGTATGTATGTATGTATGTATGTATGTATGTATGTATGTATGTATGTATGTATGTATGTATGTATGTATGTATGTATGTATGTATGTATGTATGTATGTATGTATGTATGTATGTATGTATGTATGTGTGCGTTATATAGGTTATATTTATAATTTGTTATATTTTTTTGTTTTTTAATGTTATATTTTTCTTATATTTTTATGTAATTTTTCTTATATTTTTATGTATTTTTAAATGTTTATATTTTTTCTTAAATACTTAATTTTATAGTTGTTTAATGTATGCATTTATTTAATGTTTTTATGTAGTAGTAGTAGTAGTAATAATTTTTATTATTATTGTATCTTATACTTGATTTTTTTACTTTACAGTGAAATTGTTTAATACTTTTTCATTTAAGTAAAATTTTAATTAATAATAATAATAATAATAATAATAATTTATCATCTATTTTTATAAGTCAAATATTAGTATTTTAATTTGATAATTGTACTGTAAAATAATAATAATACATTTTATTTGACTGTGAATACAATTTAATGCTTCATTTATTTGTTTAATATTTTTATTTATTAATAATAATAATAATTTTATAATTTATTTTATAAGAAATTGACAAATATTAGCATTGATTTAATTTCACTGATGAAAAATTAAGAATACAAATATATTAAGTAATTTTTTATTGTACTGTGAGTACAGTTTAATACTTAATTTTTTAAATAATTTTATTTAGTTGTAGCAGCAATAATAATAATAATAATGATTTTAAAATAATTAACAATTTCACAGTTTTATAGACATATTCATATGTAATCACAAAGTTTTTGGCCAAATTGTGCAGCCCCCTCTTTTTTTTTTTACCGCAATTACAATTTTTATCAGAAAAATCACAATGAAATCCCCTGCCCGACCCCCCAAATCGTACAGCCCTATTTTGAAGCCAAACCTAGTGAATTTGTGTCAGATAATGAGTTTTACAGGTGCTGCTTCACAGAGGAAGCGTGTTTGGTTGGAATAAAGACGCTCTGATTATTTTCTTCGAGTAATGACTCGCATTTCCAAAGGATCGGTCTCAGTTTGTTCGTGTCTCTGCAGCAGGCAGATTAGCTGGAGCGAAGCGTATCTTTCCGTCAAACGAGTGACTTCCTTACGTAGTGACGGCTCGGAGTCTAAGAGATGAACTGCTAATCGCACTAAAAGGTGATTATATCCATCAGGAACGGTGTGGGATAAGATCAGGACAAGGCGTACCTTCATAGCGAGATCAAACCGGTGTGTGAAGCCACGTGTGCTGTGACACTCCAGTCTGAGATCTATACCCTTCAGGGACATAATTATTGATCGTGGAGAGAGCTTAGGCTCAAAGCGGCGCTTTTCCCTTTCTTGCAAACACGTTAGGGTTCATTATTGATTGAATCGGAGGGAGGAACAGTATAGAGGCGAGCTCTTGAAATCTGTGTCAAATAATGCTGAATATGCAGCAACAAAGCAACTTTTGTCAGATCAGATGTGTGCTTGTGCAGTCATTCAGTTGTATTATGCTGAGGATTGGTAAATGTGAGTTTTCAACGTTGACAGTATGATCCAGGAGCGGTTTTTGTGCACTGTAAACATTTTTTTTGTAATTTATGGTAAAAAACCAGCAGCTGTGGTTGCCGGAATTTTACCGTAAAAACTACGGTAGCAACGTTTTAGGTTTTACGGTTTTAACTTACATTTACAGTTAAATACCGTAATTTCATTAACTGATATAATGTTAATATACCAACCTATTGAAGTACTGAAATCTGTTTTGTACTTTTGTAATACACTGATAACCACCAAATCACAAGGAGCTTTTAAATAAAAACATATATAGAAGGTGCACAGTGTCATTCACACAAACACTAAACACCATCATGGTAACACACATGAAACTGAAATAATGCAATAAACATACATTTAACAACATTAGGTGTAACACACAACCTTAATATACAAAACTGATAAGAAAAAACTAAGAAGAAACATAGTTATTTCAACAAAAAAACATCAAATTTGAAATGTAACGCAGGGAATTCTGGGAATGTCAATTTGCGGTTATTCACTGTAAATTATACGGTCTTTTTCACTTCCAAAAACGGTATACTACCGTAAAATTAATGTCCAATACATGTAATGTCCAATACAGTTTTTCACCGTATATAGTAGGGGAATTTACTGTTAACCATTTAACATGTTTTTACTGTAGAATTTTTACAGTCTTTTACCGTTAAATTCACGGGCATTTTTTACAGTGTAGCTTATCATGTTTAAAGTGTATTATGTTCTTTATTAGCATTAATAAAAGACCTCATGAAATCAGCATTTACATATTTGCAATGAATTCAACTTCTGTTGTGATGTATTTCCGCATGAAACCAGATATTTAAAATATTAAACGTTAGACCAGGACTTGTATTTTATGTATAAGGATTTAATTTTAATCTTATTATTGATTAATATTTTTTCCTTAGTTAAAAATATTACATTTTAAAGAAAAAAATATTTTTAAAGGTAAAAATGTCTAATTCATGAAAGAATCATTATTTTGAGCCTGTTTTTTTTTATCAGGGAATCAGTTCAACTGGTTCACTAACTGAACAATTAATTTGTCAATCAAACTGATCTGATTGCAGCAAGTAACAGGTCATTGATTCTTTGTGGACTGCACATGTATCAGTAGATTTCCTGTCAGCTCAAGGATTGACAGGAACTAGTAACTCCCATGATTACTCATTTGTGGCCATAACACCTCTTAAATGCAAACATCATCCATATGGCACTTGGGTAATTGAATCCCGTCCAGTTAGTACACAATATGAGCAGAGCCGTGGCCCGCTGTTGTTTTGACGGCTGCCGTTCCATCAAACCATAATCAGCCGCCTGGGGAAAACAAGACTGAGGTTGCCGTTCATCCGCATATATCCTTTTTCATCCAAGGTCTAAATGAAGTGAGACTGGTACATGCTGTTGTCTTTGAATCAATTCAATGACACTCGGTGAAAGAGCGAGGCACAGGCCTTCCCAGGGCTCTGCTTAGTCCAGGTCCAATTTCCCCCGAAAGATTGAGTCTTCTTGATGTAGGTCTGCGGGGCGAACTAGCTCCGGGCGATTCTTCAAGCCGCCTCTCTTCACATCTTTTAATCTTATCGCTCTTCTAATTTTTTTATGAACTTGTCTGGGGTCTTTTTAACCTTTCATGGCGTGAGAGACGAGAATTTTCCCTGCCTTCCTACCGGCCCAAACGGCAACAGCGATTTCAAGCAGTTGAGTCGGTGCAGCAGTCGAGTCAGTCGGGTTGTAGATCACATGCCTTGTCATTCAGAAAGACGTTTATGCAACGACTGCACATGTGAATGAAGGAAGACGAGATTTGGAGGCTTTTGTGCTGCCTGACACGTGATTGAGCAGAGCGAATATCTAGCAGATGTCTTCATTGATATCTCCCTCAATAAGTGTTCGGAATAATCCAGCTGCAGTAGGTTTGAATGTATTACACTGTAGCCTCGCTTCAGATAAACTGTCGGAAATCAATACGCTTCAAATCTTTCATCAGTACATCATCGCAGAGGAGAGAGGCTAACCATTCACAGCTCCCTGAGATGTTCTCCATGAGGTTTTTCTTGTTCGCTGGAGGATTTGGAGGAAGCGTTGTAGTAGGACCGCAGATGTTGAGGGGGATGTGTCTCCTCTTCAATATTCTCATTATTGGTCCATCAATATGGTTTTTGTAATGGATGATTCTTAACCATATTACCATGGGTCCATCCTACAATATTTGGTTACATCATTGCATTATACACAGTTTTCTCAGATTCTTTGGCACCATGGTCAGTGAAGTGTCAGATCCTAATACTGCCCTGTTGTGTAACAAGTTCCATGTGTTCCAATCTTTCTAGCTATTAATCGAAATAATCTGGGTAAACCAGACAAATCCTTTTCATTTATATGAACACCTCACCATATATAAACTCCTAAATACCATACTTTTCTCTGCAATTAAATTAAATATTAATTGAGATTTAAAGCTGTATATACTTTGAAATATATACAGTGGTTCTGTATGCTTTTTGTATGCGGTGTTGTTTTTTTTAATAATGAATGTATGTTTGTGTATTTATTTATTTACATACCACGTATTGGTGTATTGATAAACTAGTATTTTTTTAATGGAATATTATTATAATAATAATAATAATTTTTATTTATTTACTTACTTGCCACTTATTGGTATATTGATAAACCAGTATTTTTATCGATAATTTGATCAATATGAAATTATGGAGTAACAGTTTCATAAAAATACATTTGTAAATAATAATAATAATAATAATAATAATTTAGAATAGCAATTTATTTATTTGCTTTGTTTGTTTGTTTATTTATTTTTCTTATTTACTTACTTAATTACTTACCTACCACTTATTGGTTTATTATTAACCCAGTATTTTTTATTATGGAGTAACAATTTTATAAAACAAGTATTTGTATATGAAAATGCTAAATAATATTTGTAATCATATTTAAATAATATTCAATACTAATAAATAACAATTATTTATTTATTATCTTATTTATATTTATAATAGAAATGATTTTGTAAAAATACATTGTGTATAAAAATACAGAATACATTTATTTAACACTTTCTAGTAGTCATGTATACACTTGTTTACACAGAAGTTACCATAACCTAACAAAGAGCAATCATTTTACATAATTTATTAATCTTCTACATATTCATTTTAACATTACAATTTGTATACATTAACATAACACTTTATGAATAATGAAAAATGTTATATTTATACATTAACAGAAACCAAGATGAATAAATGCTGTCAATATGTAATTCTCATTGTTAGTTTATTATGCCCAGGATTGTTCAAGTCTTTCAAATCTAAATTAGTCTTATGATTTGAGTCATTGGAATTAATCAAAATATTATTATGGCTCCTCTAGGGTTTGTAGTAGTTTGGAAAAGGAGTTGATTAAAATGGAGACAGTGATGTCTGTAGAGTTGATTTATAGGGTTAGGGTTAGGAATTAACTGAGAACATTCAATGGGTTAGGGTTAGGGCTCATTAGGGCTGGGAGTTGATTCCAAAAATAATTGACTCTTTGATTCATTCAATGCTTCTGAACAGAGCATGTGAGCGGAGCGGAGTGGTAATATTTCCTTTAGAGCGCAGAGTGCCTTTCTGAAGATTCTGCTCCGCTCGCTCAATACGCTCAGCGCCGCTCGCTCAACGAATGCCGTTTGGTGATTTGCTTGTTCGAGATCGAGAATAGTAGAGCAGTTATGGAGTTCAGATATTGTTTCAACGAAGTTGCAAGCCTTATACATAAATGTAAAGTAAAAATCAAAGTTAAGAATGAGCAGGGATAAGAAACTGAGAGGGAGTGTGGGGAGACTGTTAAAGTTAGTACAGATTCATATTGATTATGGCCACAAATTAAGTATTTGTTCTCTTGTTTAGGCTTAGCTGCCACGAATTCATTCGTTCGTTAATTCGTTCGTTCCCTATAGTAGGCCTAAATCGTGGAACAAATTATTATATTTCGTAATTAGGGTTAGGGTTAGGGTACAGTGCACAAAAACCTAACCCTAACCCTAACCCTTATTAAAATCATTATTGCTTAAACTTAATAAATAATAATACATTTAAAAAAATAATAAAACCTGCTGACGTCATAGAAACAAATTGTTAATTTGAATTATATTCGGAGCTCCGTAGTTATTAAATAATCTCAGTTAAACTGTAGACCTAAGCTAACACACAGCTGTATATAGGCCTAAATACAGAACTACAGAGTACAGAAGATATTAGCCTACACCACTTAGGCCTATTAAAATATTATTTAAAAAAAAAACTGACCCGAAACAATAGGTAGTCCTACAGAATGTAGGCTAGATATAGGCAGCAGTAATTTATAATCTAATATAATGCACGCAAATTTGTTCTTTACAGAACGGAGCGGGATCTGAGCGGGAATTGGTTTACGGTGAGCGTGAGGAATCAGTATTTTGGGGAATCATCTCCCAGCCCTAATCATTCCTATTGCATTAATGTGAACTTATTCTAAAGTGTATTAGCATGACTGAAATGCTTGACCAATCAGCATCCAAGACCAGAACTATCCATTTTACATTATATCTATCTATGCATATCCACTTTATAAAAGTGTTTGTCTGTTTTGTAAGTGTCTGAATAAGCATTTAAGTGTGAACATCTTCAAATCAAGTTCTCCCGTCATCTCTAATTAGGACAAGAGCATATGTGATTTTTCGCTGTGTTAACCTTTCTCTGTCCTCCTCCTCCTCCTCCGCCGTCTCGGCTAAAACTTTGACCCCCTCCTCCAGTTTTACCGCTCGTCTGCCTACGTGTTTCTCGATCTGTTCCATGTGCTTCTGATGCAGGTTTCATCTACTCAACACATAAAGAGCACTTGCAGATCACGCTGTGTGCGAATCATACAATGATTTTCAGTGGGCACAATCTGTTCAGGTTTGTCTTGCGCAACCCAGACTGTCTCTGGCTGCTCCCGTCATACTTACCTGAACATCGTTAAGACTTTTTAAACAAAACTAAAGTTTGTGTGATAAGTAAATCTATAATTAGGTGATGTAAAAGTAGTATATTGGTTTGTTGATCCAGTTGTTGGGCATCGTGCTGTTGCTGTGGTTACCTTGACAGGTGAACATGACTTCTGTGTGTGAGTCTCTATTTGACCTGGGGAAAATATGCATTTTAATGAACTTCCTTAACTTTTTTTGGTTTTATATTAAATACCTTCTGTTTTTCTTTTTATATATGTATACACGCGCACACACACATGCACACACACACACACACAATTTAAGAATAATTTTATGCTGACAGTTGTGTGTTAGGGTTGCATTTATTTGATCAAACATACAGTAAAAATTGTGAAATATTATTACACTTTTAAATAACTACTTTTTATTTGAATATATTTTAAAATGTAATTTATTCCTGCGATGCAGAGCTGAATTTTCAGTATTTCTAATGTGCTGATTTGCTGCTCAAGAAACATTTTGAATCATTATCAATTTTGAAAACAGCTGTTCGGTTGAATTTTTTTTTAAGGTGAAACTTTTGTTTTTCTTGTTCGATGAATAGAAAGTTAAGAATAACAGCATTTATTTCAAATAATTATTTGTAACATTATAAATTACTGGCATTCTTATCAAATGTATGCATCCTTGTTAATTTAAAAACTATTCAGTTATTTAAAAAAAAAAAAATATTATTATGGTAACACTTTACAATAAGGTCACATTAGATAACATTAGTTATAGCATTAACTATCAATGAGCAATACATTTGTTACTATATTTATTAATCTTTGTTAATGTTCATTAACTGTTCATTGTTAATGTTAACTCACTTCCGTTAAATAATGTTAGCAGATACAACTTTTAATTTAAATAATGTATTAGTAAATATTGAAATTAACATGAACTAAGATTAATAAATGCTTTAAACTGCTTTATGTTTCACTGTTAGTCCATGTTAACCAATGCAGTTAAATAATGTTAGCTAATGTGACCTTATTGTATTGTAAAGTGTTACCAATTTTATTATTACTTATATATATATCTATCTATCTATCTATATATATATATATATATTATTTTAAAAAGTCAATTATGCGAAATATAACTTCTTATTGTGACCTTCTTGTGACCAGTTTTTTTTTTTATAATTTATTCAGCAAAGAAGCATTAAATTGATCAAAAGTCACAGCAAAAATATTTATATTGTTACAAAACAATTTACAAAAGATAAATGCCGTTCTTTGAACTTTTTATGTTGAAAAATTAAGTTGCACAAAGCAGCACAACTTTTCAACATTAGTAGTAAGAAAGGTTTCAAAATCAGGATGATTTCTGAAGGATCATGTGACACTGAAGACTGGAGTAATGATGCTAAAAATTCAGCTTTGCATCACAGGAATAAATGACATGTTAAAATATATTCAATTATAAAACAGTTATTTTTTAAATTGTAATAATTCACAACATTACTGTTTTTACTGTAGAGACAGTTTCCGATTAATCTGAAATATTTTCCCTCCTATTTCAGTAAAATCTGCTTTCAGTTGAGTTGGTGGTGTATTTTAACAGATACCCTGAAAGGTAAAAGATATATATATATATTTTTAATGTTTGTGTGTGATGTCACAAAAAGGGCACTCCATTACTATAACACACTCTGTCTCTTTCTCTCCACACACACACACACACACACTCTCGTGTGGCGGCTGTGAGGTGAAAGAGGCTGTACTCTCAGCAGCACTTCACATGTGATAATGCAGTGTTGTTCTCAGCAGTACAGTGAGCTGTTGTTTTATAAGTCTTTCCTTTCTGCAGGTTGAAGGACGCTGGAGCACTCTCAACTCTCAGCTCCTGTTCTTTTCTCTGTCTCTCGTTCCTGCTGATCTTGTATATAATTAGGCTGCAAAAATGTCAACAATTCTGTGTTTTTCTGTCAATATGGGGTGCTGTGTGTACATTGATGAGGAAAAAAAATGAACTTAAATGATTTTAGCAAATGGCTGCAATATAACAAAGAGTGAAAAATTTAAAGGGGTCTGAATACTTTCCGTACCCACTGTAAATGAGAATCTTGTGCTCGTGGTCCTATATGGATGAATCTCACCAAACCCTGTACGGGTCACATTCCATGGCAAAATATAATAAAAAATAAAAAAATTAAATTAATTAAAGGAAAAAAGTAATGTTTTGCATAAAGGACATTTTTAGTAATAATGATTATTTTTTTTGGTTTAATTTAGGTTTTTCTTTCAACAATTATGTTTTTTTGCATGTGAAATGAGTATCTACATTATATCTTAGATGGCATTATATTATAGCATTCAAATGTTTGGAGCTGATAAGATTTATTTATTCATTTTTAAATATTTCGTATTTTTATTATTTTTAAGTCTCTTTTGTTCACCAAGGTTGCATTTATTTGATCAAAAATACAGTAAAACAACAGCAATATTATTAAATATTATTACAACTTAAAATAACTGTCTTATATTTTAATATATTTTGAAATCTAATTTATTCACGTGAAGTAAAGCTGAATTTTCAGCATCTTTACTCCAGTCTTTAGTGACACATGATCTTTCAGAAATCATTCTAATATGCTGATTTTGAATTTTTTTTTTAATCATTATTAAAGTTGAAAGTTCAAAAGAACAGCATTTACTTGAAATCATTTGTAACATTATCTTCACTGTCACTTTTGATTGATTTAATGCTTCTTTGCTGAATAAAAAAAAACTGGGTACATTTTACACCAAATGAAAAAAAATAAAATAATAAATAAAAATATTAAAAGAAATATGATAATAAATTATTTTTTATAATAATTCTCTATTTTAATAAAAAACATCTTATTAAAAATAATTTAGTGTCATTAAAATCTCATTTTGAAAAAAAAAAGTAGTGGAAATCTAGGCTTAATTTTTTCAAGGAAAATAAAATTATTTTTTTTCTTTTCTGTACTTGGCATGAAATATGGGATAAAGCAAACATCAATATGACCCACTCAAACACAGAGTGCCGAAGCTGCAGAGTCAGGAGGAATGACGCGTCGTGTTATTGAATACAGCCTTCACGTCTGTCACATGCTGCATGTGTTCTGCATCTGTAATTCTACATGCTTTTTCCTGAAATTCACATTGACCTTTAGAATTAAACATGCTGATTTTGCTACTGTACCTTTAAGACGTCTAAATGGAAATATGATTGGTTTACCTCTAGTATGTACCGTTCACACTGTTGTTTGTCAGATGTACCTACAGTAGTCTCTGAATACTGAATAGAGTTTGATATGTAAATGAAGGCGGTCATTTTTGTTTTTGTACACGTGAATGACCTCTATGATTGGCTAACCTTTTCGCATGTGAAATGAGTTACTGTAGCGTTAAGGATTGGATAGGTTTTTGATATGTAAATGTGGGCGGCATATGTTAATGTATTTTATTTTTGTATATGAATATAACCATTGAAAAGCTTTTTGCATGTGAAATTATTATATTATATTATTATATATTTAATGTTTTTGAAAGAAGTCTCTTATGCTCCCCAAGGCTGCATTTATTTGATCAAAATACAGTAAAAGTAGTTATATTGTGGAGTATTATTACAATTTAAAATAACTATTTTCTATTGGAATTTATTTTAAAATATAATATATTTCTGTGATTGAAAGCTGAATTTTCTCCAGTTTTTACTTTTTACAGTCTTCAGTGTCACGAATGTGCTGTTTAAGAAACATTTCTTATAATTGTTAATGTTGAACAAAGTTGTGCTGCCCATTATTTTTGTGAAAACCTTTATGCATTTTTTTCTTTCACTTTTTCTTTTTTCTTTTCACAACTTTTTTTTAATAGAAAGTTCAAAATAAAGCATTTATTTGAAATTGTTTGTAACATTAAAACGATCACTTTTGATCAATTTATGCACCCCCCTCCCCCCCAATTTAATAAAACACAACTTACTGACCCCAAATTTTTAAATATTAGATCACATTATATTATATTGTGTTATATTATTGCCAAGATTGCCAAGATCTCTAATATAGACTGCCACATACATGTTCATGGATTTAATGTTGTAAAATAACCTCTTCCACTTTTTGCCGCAGAGTACAACAGAATTTGTTTTAAAATCTTTAAATGCTTTCGTATGGTCAGGAAAGTGCAGCTAAGTGTCTCCATAGCAATAGTTTCAGAATCTGTGAGACAAACGATTCAATTAGGGCCTGCTGGCTGCATCGCGCCTCATATTTTGTCATTAGGGCTATTCAGTTTCAGCCCAGGGCAGTTCTGTCTAATAAAGTAGAAGCTTTGGCATTTGCTGGTGAGCTTACAGCTACTGTAGATACACACAAACACACGCACACACACACACACACACACCCACGTATACTGAGATGTAGGGCACGGGCCACTGAGCTACATCATTGCTTCATTTGGATCAAACTCTTGCATGCTAGAGTCATTTATCTACATAGTCTCAGTGTGTGTGTGTGTGTGTGTGTAACCTTGAGGCACTGCAAGCTCAAGTACCAGTGAGAAGTCAAATGGGAGGGAATGTATTCCCATGTAACACCCACATAGGAACAACATAAATCCAGCAGTCGCACACGTACACATGAGCAGCATGTTTGTTTTGGTAATGAGAGAGTAATGCGTTCTTACTGCACGCTTGCTTTCAGCATTTATCAAAATGTGCTGTGTTTGCATGTTTGTGCAGTATATTTTTCTGTAGAATCACTTGATGGATTATTTTTTATAGTGCATATTGTATGCATGTATTATTAAGTTGGCTTGAGAAAGCCAACTTACTGATCTACTTAAGCCGCTGCTTCTTTGACTAAATTTTAAAATGTATCCCCTCCTAGAGTTTTGGGTCAGACCTTCAGACTAGTCTGACTTGGGTTACTAGGCCTATATCTTTTCAAACTGATCAGACTTATGGTTTTCGTTAAACATGATCGAAACTACGAAAAGTCCCATAGATTTTCAGTTAGGGCTGTCAAAAATGTGTATAGTGTTTAAGCTGTCTATCACTAGCAAAGCTTAATGGCCATCCTAGGACAACATGTTAAATCCTGCTAGCAACATACTAAAACATATTAGCAATGTGCTAATAATGTTAACAACATGTTAACACATGCTAATTGTGCTAAAACATGCTAATCCTGCTAAACATGCTAGCAACATGTTAATCATGTTAAAGACATGCTAACAACATGTTAATATTGTTAGAAAACTTGTTAGTAACATGCTAACGGCATGCTAGCAACATGCTAATAATGCTAAAAACAATGCTAGCAACATGTCAATCACGTTAGAAACATGCTAGTAACATGCTAATGTTAAAAACATCCTAGCAACATGCTAATCATGTTAAAAACAAGCAACATGTTAGCAATGTGCTAAATCATTCTAGCATCATGCTATCAACATCTATCTAAACTTTAAAACTTCAAGTTTTTACAACTGCTTTAAACTTTCAGGCTAGGCCAGGGGTGGCGAACTCCGGTCCTGGAGAGCCGCAGCCCTGCAGAGTTCAGCTCTAACCCTAATTAAAACCAGTGTTGGGAAGGTTACTTTGGAAATGTAATAGGTTACAGATTACAAGTTACCCTACTTAATGTAATAAATAGTGTAACTTTTCAATTACTTTATAAAAGTAATGTTTATCATTTTCAAACATGTAAACCAGGCAGGGTAAACCTTACAGTAGTACTCAACGCTGATTACTGTCACACTTTCGAAATCCTTCATCACTTGAATTAAGATTGTATTTCAATTTTAAAGGAGACATTAGATGCAAAATTCACTTTTACATGGTGTTTGCATATAAATGTATCTTAGCAGTGTGTGGACACAACCACCCTACAATGATAAAAATCCATTCACTCCTTTTTTTTAATCCCCCAAAATCCTAAACCGTCTCAATTATCAAGCCGTTTTGATTCTCTGAGCAGTATGATGTCATATTGTTCAGACCCCGCCCACAACCGCTGATGTACTCTCCAATATTAGCATATTTTCGCCCTCAGCCAGTTGTACGAAGTACATAATTTTCTCCACGCTCTAGCAGCTGTAGCGACAATGTCTTCTAAGCAATGCAGGTGTTTTGTAGTTTTGTGATGTAGAAGAACATAAGAATCTTAATTTTCTAAAAGACATCAGAGCCACTGAGGACGCAGTGCATTAGTTTTGTTTTTAATGGTAATGCGCCACTGAATACACCTAAATTCGTTTATGTCTGCGCAAATAGTTTTACTCCAGACTGCTTTCTGAACAAGGGACAATTCAAGGCAGATTTTGTTAAAAAGTTCAAACTCAAGGATAGATCAATGCCCATTGTTCGTGATCCAGCTGCACCTCCAGAAGAAGTCAGTCTGACACTTTATATTTTTTTACGATTATTTGCAAATCGCCTTTGCTCTTCCACAGATGAAAGGAGCGGGTGAGCAGAGCTCATTAGCATTTAAAGGGACATGTCAAGGTAAAAAGGGTGTTGTTTTACATGACCACTGAGGAATTTTAACCAAATTATGTTGGAGACCGTTCACGAAGGCCCTAAAGAATCATACCAATTTGTGGAAGATCAATGTCACCTTTGAAGCACAGCCACCACAAAATCAGACTTACTTTGAGATCATTCTGAGGTTAAATACATATTTAAAATCATAACAAGAAATATTTTATTAGCTATGATACTGTTTTTGGAATCACATCTTTACATAGCTATGACAGTAAACACTGGAATCTAACAATGTCTAGGGAAAAAACAGTTAATCTTTAAAAAATTAAGCATAGCTATACATAAACCCATATAGGGAAAAAAAGAGTTATTGAATAAACGCCTGAAACATTGGTGTTTCATATTTTAGAGCAGTCACTGCAATTTATGAAAGAAATCAGTTAAATCTGTATGTGGGAGTGTTTGTGAAAAAAAGCAGATGTAATCTTTGTAATCCTTAACATTTTCATAAGTAACTGTAATTTAATTACATGTTTTTTTCTCAGTAACTGTAACTGATTACAATTACTTTTATTTTGTAGTTAAATTATGTAATTCCGTTACATGTAACTAGTTACTCCCCAACACTGATTAAAACTCACCTGCCTGTAGCTTCCTAGTAACCGTTAAGACCTTGATTGGCTTGTTCAGGTGTGTTTGATTAGGGTTGAAGCGACATTCGCCACCCCTGGGCTAGGCTTTCCCAAGCCAAGTTTATGTTTATATTTTAGTTACTAGTTGCTGCATTTCAGGGTTGCCAGATCTGCATAACAAATCCATACCAAATGCTACTCAAAACTAGCCCAATCCACTTCAACCCATGGACGAAAAAATTACAAAATTGCAATCAGTTATCACCTAAAATTTGCCTTTTTTTTTTGTTGATTATAACTTACATATCCAAGTTAACTAAACTTATCATTTTAAGTCAAGCAGGAACACTTTAAGTTAAAACAACAATTAATTTAATGTTGAATTTTAACTTGTAGTATTTTTTTAATGTATGCATTACATGGATTACTTTTCTGATACCTCCCTCCCTTTTAATTAATTAATTAATTTGTGCACTTATCATTATTATTATTAGTAGTAGTGTTTAAACTTTTAAAAAGGGGTTTTAAATGATATTATTTTTATTATTTGTTTAGGTATTATGCGTAGTTGTAAGTGCTTCATAGAAATATGTGAATGCAAGTGTAATTTCTTTTTGGAGATTGTAAAAGCACTTAAATATGAACTTATTGGTTATTGCTTCTATTTGTGTTTTCCTTTATGTGTTGGTTTTGGGTATTTTTATCACAAAATAGAAAAAAAATGCAGTGATAAGAAAGGAGAAGAAGAAGCAATATAATGAAAAAATATCTTTATTTTAAAAAGTGTGCTTTTATGTATTAAATGGATTGAATGGAAAGATATAATGAAGTATAAAAAAATGAAAGTGAGAGAGACAGAGAGAAGAATCAGATGTTGGCTGCTGCTGCTGCAAGGGCACGTTTCTGTTAGTGATGTCCGATTCGCAAGCAAATTGTTCTTTTGAACTGGTTCTTTTTAATGATTTGGTTGAACTGATTCACAAAGCAGTTGTAAATGGGGTCAAAAGCACCAAATGTGAGTGAAAGAGGAGAAACTTTATTATGAATTGCAAAATTCAATGTTTTAAATTGAATTTTAAGAAGTCTGACCCTGACTTAAAGCGGAAGGGGTTTATTTCCCAGCTTATTTCTGGAGCTTGGATTACTAAAAGTTATGTTATTATGCAAAGACAAAACAGAAGGCTTGAAATGGTCATTATTTGTCATTACATTAACAATATTTGTCACAAACAGAATTTTTTAGCCTTTAAAATGAAAATATGAGGATCACTATATACACAACTGTTCAAAATAAATACAGTACAAAATACAGTAAAAACAGTAATACTGTGAAATATTATTACTATTTAAAAAAAAGAAAAGTTTTGTAGTTTAATATTTTTTTTAAATGTAATTTATTCTTGTCATCGCAAAGATGAATTTTCAGCATCATTACTCCAGTCTTCAGTGTCACATGATCCTTCATAAATCATTCTAATATACTGATTTGTTGCGCAAGAAACATTTCTTATTATTATCAATGTTGAAAACAGTTGTGCTGCTTCATATTTTTGTGGAAACTGTGATATTTGAAAGAACGGAAATCTTTTCTAACATTATTACACTTTTACTGTAACTTTTGAGTGATAAGAGCTTTTTAAGATTACATATGTCAAACTGGAAATCATAAACGACTTAACATTTAACATAGCAGAGTTATTAACAACAGTATTTTACCAGATCTGAGCAAAATTAAGTGATGCTAACTTGTGAAAAAAGCAGCCACTGTGATGCTAGGATGTTGTTATGTGAATGCTAAGTTGTTCTAAATGCTTTTTTGTGTATTTCTAGGGTGTTCTGGATGATTTCTGAGGTGTCCTTAGTGTTTAGTAGGCGTTTTTTACTGGTCCAAGCCAAAAGAGCTGAATTGAATTGTGGTTAGTGGTCGACCGATATATCACCAAGGCCGATATATATTGGCCGATATTTGGCATTTTTTAAATATCGGCATCGACCGATAAGTTTTCCTGTTTGGCCGATGCGTTCAAGTTTTATTTTGACAGCGCTGAGAACTGCAGTGCCTGAGCACACAGTGCTCACATTAGTGATGGGAAGTTCGGATAATTTTACCGACTCTGACCTTTGAGTCTCGTTCAGCAAAATGAACAAATCTTTTTTTCGAGTCATTTCGTTCATTTTAGCAAAATTTTATTAAAATGTTACGTGTTACTTCCCTAATATGTCTACTTACGCAAACGTTGATCACACTACAAACAATACAAAACTGCTATAAGAAACAGAAAAGATTAATTCATTGTTTACCTGGGTCTTCAGTCTATGATTAGCTCACCTCACCTCTTATCTGACAAGTCTTCGGGTTTGGGCTTATGGGACTGTCATGTGATGAATGAACGATTCGGAAAAACCCGAAGACTCGAGAGATGAACTAATCAAATCTCTTTCCGGCTCAGACTGCATTGGTTAAAGCTTATGGGGCTGTCACGTGATGAACGAATGACTCGAAAAAGCCGAAGACTCGAACCAGGTGAACTACTTGACTAATTCCAGTACAGAACCTATAGGATGTTGCGCATGCAACATCTGAACGAATCACTCCCTGAGACGACTCGTTCTTCCCGAGTCACATTAAAGATTCGTTCAAAACGAACGAATCGTTCAAGAATGACCCAACACTAGCTCACATTCTCCCTCTTGTTCGCTGTTGTCGTTAACAGTTCTGTCTAAAAAAACGGATAGAAGTCTGTCTAATAATCAGATAGAATGGCTAAACAAAGGAATTAAAATGTATACAAAAAGTCTTATAACGATTGCTTTTATATTACCTTTTTATGGTATATCAAAAAGTGTATATTTTTTAAATGTGATTGTTGGTACATTTGACCAGTTTTTACCATACTTTCAAAACAAAAATTAAAATAGGAAAAATATGCAATATGAAAATAATTGAAGACAAAATGTGTTTTACTGAGAAAAAACAAGATTAGGTTTTTAAAAAGCCTTTTTCCAAAAGGTACATCTGGAAAAAGGGAGGTCGTCTTATATTCGGACCAATACGGTATTAGTAATAGAAAGGCAGACATTATAATACTTTCTTGTTTGCCGTCAGCATTCAGCAAATACGTATTTATATAATTTAAAGGGGTCATATGATGCTGCTAAAAAGAACATTATATTGTGTATTTGGTGTAATGAAATGTTTATGCTGTTTAAGTTTCAAAAAACACATTATTTTCCACATACTGTACATTATTGTTTCTCCTCTATGCCCTGCCTTTCTGAAACGCGTCGATTTTTACAAAGCTCATCGGTCTGAAAAGCGAGGTGTGCTCTGATTGGCCAGCTACCCAGAGCGTTGTGATTGGCCGAATACCTCAAGCATGTGACGGAAATGTTACGCCCCTTACCATACTGTGATGCCCTCTCCAGCCGGAGCGACGAGACATAAACATTAAAACCCATTATAAACAAAGCATTTGTTGCATCCAGTGGGGACATAATTATGGATTATAATGACTTATACTGTCTTTTTACGCGTTGCGTTGCATCGCTCCGCGTAAACATAAAACCATGTCTGCATTTGTGATCGGAGAAATGACAAACAACAAGTGCTACTCTACACTGCTCAAAACTGGCGTTTGAATCGTCAGTGGCAAATTGTTTAAATATAAAATACGTACTTACAGTTTGTGAGTCAGAACAGCCGGCATTGTAATCTACTCTCCCAGGATCAGGAAACAGTCCTCCATAAAATGCGCTGGACACATCTGAATATTTGGGTTAAACTGTTCTGGAACAGTGATGTAAATACAGCTTAACCACTGATTTTTAGTCGTGTCTTCTTTTGGAAGGCCAAACAAAGTAGTTTCACTTTCACAACGAAACAGTCACACACCACGGCTTTGAGTGAGCGGAGGCCAGAGGCCTAGAGTGAGCCGCGGCCTAGAGTGAGTGGAGGCTGGCTTGAGTGAGCAGAGGCGGGCAGTCTTGAGAACGGCGCGGCCGGCGGATTCGACGAAGGAGCGTCCGGTGGGCTTGCCGCAACCACATGCGACGACCCAGGGCTGGACTCCGCTTCATCCACAGTGAAAGCCGATCCGGCGATAGACAGCGCAAAGTTTATGTATTTCCTCAGCGACCAGCACGGATCAGCTCCAGGCATGATGAAGCAGATATAGTCCTCTTTTGGAAGGCCAAACAAAGTAGTTTCGCTTTCACAAGGAAACACACAGCTCCTTCACGACATGACGGTGGCGGCAACAACAATACTACAGCGAGAATACAAGTTACGCCTTCTTTCTTTGCGTGAACATTTGGGCGGCGTTATGCAAATATTCCCACATCATGACGTAGACATGTGGGGGCATGTTAGAACGAGCCATTTTAGGTAGGTGGTTGACTCTTAATTTTTATAAAGAATATCTCTTTGGATTTGAGACTTTAGTCTTTGCAACTTTACAGATCTTCTTTATGTACCAAGAGCTTGTAACACTCCAAAGAGAAAGGAATATTTGAAATCGCATCATATGACCCCTTTAAACAAATCTTTGAATGTCTAATAAACATCTAATTTCAAAAACCTTGCAAACTTAGTCGGATCCAGTTGTGAGATCTTGTGAAGTGTGTATTTGTATCCTGCATGATCGCGTGTTCTTTGTGTGACAGTCGGTCCGTGTGAATTGAATGCGGACAGGAGGAGAGTTCTGCTTTACTGGAGACACACGATCGAAACTTTTAATTAGTTTTTTTCAAATTATGCTCTTGTTTATGCATTTGCCCACTGTCATATTCATGTAATTTTCACTCTGTGCTGTATGTAAAATTATTGTTACCTTGGCTTTATTTGAAAAAAATATGATAAATGCACACAAACTTCCCAGATTACTGAGTGCCCTGTTGGTTACAGTGTTTACTTCCTTTTTAATTATATTTTTATTAAATATTTATTTATTTGTGAAAAATACTTTGTCATCTGAAGTATGTTTATTTAACACATTTAATTTTTTATGTAATTTTTCAAATGATTTCAAATTTCTTAAATATTAATTAAAATAAATAAAATGATATCAGCTTTATATCGGCCATCGGGCACCCTGCTTTGCAAGATATCGGCATCGGCTGTCAAAAAACCAATATGGGTTGACCACTAATTGTGGTAATTAAAATGCTAGCCTTAGCAAACACTGCTAAATATTTGGCAACAATAAAAAACATTGTAAAATACCACCTAGTTAACATAATTAATTGGTTGATCTCAGTCTTTGCTTAATTTTTAAACTAATTAATTGAAACAAATCTGAATAAACTGATTCACTAACATCAATCTGATTCTCAGCGCTAGCTGTGTATGGAGCAGCTAAAAGTAGTGCACTTCCACAGCCATGTTCACACAGCCATGTTTTATTTATTGATTTCATATTGAAGGTCACATCAGAATGAATGCTTTATTTTATTGAGTCTTTGACTCCTCTGGCATCAGTTTTGTGTGTTCAGATATTAAATCGTTATTGATATTCAGATAGGAAGTGGCAAATTTCTTATTGATAATCCATAGCAGCTTTTTATTGGTTGCCTTTAGCTCCCTTCAGTGACTGCTGCCTGACCGTTACATGACCGCGGTCCTCCGGGACGGGTTTCGGAGCAGGTTAAGTCACGCGTGTGTGTTGTGACGAGCTCTGGTGTGAACCGGTCCAATAACTTGCGTGTGCGATGCACTCTGGCTGACCCGAGATTGCGGCGGGACACGGGCACTGAACCGTATGGCCCACATCACTTTTTAATGGCCCCACAGAAAGCCTTACCACTGCTGGGACCTGTCTTTACTTTAAAACACTCTCAGTGAGGTAGCTGTTTATCTCAGTTATCTCAGGCTCAGTTAGATCACAGTCGCCGGACAGCCTGAAAGGGTTTCGACACGCAGTGCATTAAGAGGCGCCCGTGGTTCTCGCGTGTCCCGCGGTGTGGATAATCAGAGTGAGTAAACGATCAAACGTCAGGACATCAGCGAGAGTGACGCCCGATTCGACGTTCAGGTTTTCACGGTTTGACTTGAGAGGTTTTACTTGAATTTGGCAGCTAAGAATTTATTCTGATTCTTTTTGTGGCCATTCTCTTTCTCTCACTTTTTTTTTTTTTTTTAATCTGTTTAGTTGTGTTTTTTCTGAAAATAGAATTAAAAGTATTTTGTATTATTTATTTGTATTATTTTAAATATTACCAAGAAAATACACTACCACTCAAAAGTTTGGAATAATTAAGATTTATTTAAAGAAGTCTCTTATGCTCACCAACAATTTTAAATTGTAATAATATTTCACAATATTACACATTTTACTGTATTTTTAATCAAATAAGTGCAGCGTTGGTGAGCATAAGAGACTTGTATTGTAAATTTTATGCTCTTTAGAAAAACATTTAAAAAAATGTATTATTCCAAACTTTGTCTATACAAAACCTGCTGCCACAATGCTAGGATGTTGTATGTGTTTGGCATGTTGCTATACAGTTTCTAGGGTGGTTGCAAGGGCATTCTGTTGACCAATAAGCTGTAAGCTCCGCCCCCTCAAACCCTTTATCTAACTTAATCAAGAGTGAGACGTTTTAATGAGGACGGCCCAAATAAAATGACTTGTTTATTCGATTTTTCTGACCTAATTTTTGGCAAGTCCAAGAACATGAGTGCAGCACAGACACATTTGTCTGCGGTCCCAAATGAACAGGCGGCCTTTATGCAGATTTACGATAGCTGGGGTCGACACTACAATAAAGGCACGCAGAAAAATATCCTCCCTCAAGGACAGCGCTGTTACAAGCACTTAAAATGGGCTCGGCCACTTCTTTACTGTCTAAATAATAGTGTTTTGTGGGATGCATGACAAATACTTAAACTTTTGATCTTTGGTTTATTTATGTTTTTATATATATATATATATTATGCGTGCATACATGTGGTGTGTGTGTGTATATATATATTTATTTATTTATTTAATTTTTTTTTTTTACAGGACTAAGTAATTGCAAACTGCGTTGACATGAGAGCCAGATGGTGGAGACACATTTTAACACGTCTTTCTGTTTTCAGAGCAGATGTAAATCATATAAGACATCATAAATGAAACGCAGTCGGTGGATGGATGAAATCTGTGCTGTGCTGTATTTATTCCTAAGGAGAGTAAAATAAAGTCCTATAATATAAGTATCTAAGAAATTTCTTCATTACCTTCCTTTGTGTGTAATGTACTTTAGCTTTATGTGGGTCTCGAGAAACTTTGGCCTATTGTGATAGATAGAATGATGTTTCCAGTACCACACACACACACACACACAAACATGAATATCTTGACATTTACATTAAATGTCACATGGCTGGTGTTAGTTCTATGGTATTATATTTCTTCCTCCAGTCTATTATTATACAATGCACATAGGGAGGAGAAAAGCAGCAAAGACCAATATATTTAGCCATTAAAATGCAACTGTGCCTTCTGGCTAACAATTTTTTGGTTCCTTATTGTGACTTAAAATCTATTAAAAAACTTAATTCTTATAATTTATTTTATGTAAATATTGTGTAAATTGCATGTTAATTTCATTTGAGCTATTATGTGCATTTTATACTACATTATACTATATGTAACCCTCTCTGTGAAATCCAAGCTAAAGTCTCAAAATGTAATTATGAGATAACAAGCATAAAATTTTATTTCAACCATTAATTTCACTATGATTTTAATCTTTGACATGGTCTTACTCGGTCAGTAATAAAGATATCAATGTTACATTTTCATAGAATGTTCTTTACCTTATGAAGGATGATTTTTTTTAATAGAAAACAGTAAATAACCAAAAAATGACTTTAGCTGGGTCTTCACAGACAGGGTCACGTATACCATTTATACTACCATTCAAGTTTGGGGTCAGTCTTTTTTTTTTAATTAATAAAATTAATACTTTTATTCAGTAAGGATGCATTAAATTAAAAGTGACCGTAAAGACATTTATAATATTACAAAAGATTCCTGTTTTTTTGTTTTTTTTCTATTCCTCAAAGAATCCTGAGGGGCGGAAAAAGTGCATCCCAGGCTCCACAAAAATGTTAAGTTACAACTTTTAAGTTACAACTGCGTTACAACTGTTTTTAACATTGATAATAATAAGAAATGTTTGTTGAGCAGCAAATCAGCATATTAGAATGATTTCTGAAGCATCATGCGACACTGAAGACTGGAGTAATGATGCTGAAAATTCATCTTTGCATCACAGGAATAAATTACATATTCAAAAATATTAAACTAGAAAAAGTTTTTTTTAAATAGTGATAATATTTCACATTACTGTTTTTACTGTATTTTGTACTGTATTTATTTTGAACAGTAGTGTACATTGTGATCCTCATATTTTAATTTTAATGGCTAAAAATTCTGTTTGTAACAAATCTTGTTAATGTAATAACTAATAATGACCTTTTCAAGCCTTCTAATTTGTCCTCGCATAATAACCTAACTTTCACTGAAATTTTTTTATTTTTTATTTAGTAACCCAAGCTCCATAGATAAACTGGGGTCATGTGACACTGAGGACTGAAGTAATGATGCTGAATGTTTTGCACCACAGGAATAAATTACATTTTAATAAATATTCAAATAGAATACGGTTATCTTAATATTTCACAATATTACAATTTTTACTGTATTTTTTTAAATAAATGCAGCATTGGTGAGCTTGTTTCAAAAATTCTTACAGAACCTTTTTGCAAAATTGGTGGTTCTCAGCTGGTGGATCTTGAACCAAAAATGATGTAATTTGTCTTTTCTAATAGGTTCCAGACAATACCAAATGCAGAAGTAGAAAAACAATCAATTATCTAGCAAATAGCATGCAAAAGTTGTGCGTAAACTGGTGAAGTGTTTCTTTCCGGCATCAAATGTCTTTGCAAAAATAATGACTGTTCACAGGTTTTCTAAACACACTCCTCCTCATCTGCCATTAGTTGGATGAACAGATAGTCCCACCCCAAACTCACGCCATTGGTCGAGCTATTGATCTGCTCTATTGAATGATGCAGCCAACATCGGCAGAATCTGGTGTGATATATTGTGACGAACATATTATTGTTTGTTTCCTTTCCCCAAGAGCACCAGTTCCTCTGACTCCAGTGAAACATGTATTGACTTTAGCAGCGTATTTAATTAGATGCTAATGAAAACGAGACTGAGGGATGCAAGTACAATCCATACGTTGTGTAGCTGGTTGTTGATCAAAGTAAATGCAAAAGAAATTTAAATAGCGATATTTACTGACTAATGGCTGTTCTGGTGTCCTCAAATGACCCAAGAAATGAGCTCTTCCCAGCATTTCCAAGCTTCCTAAATAACAAGCACTTCCCAGCTTCTGATATTTGGAGTTTCTCTCGTAATATAAAGCAAAACATTCTCCTCTCAGCGTCAAATGCCGTTTCTAAAGAGGCTTAGAGTAAAATGACTCAAGGCTGGTTTAAGGGAAAACACCTTTCTCTCTTAAACTGCTTAAACATGCTTTTTATGTTGAATTGCAGGAGCATGAGTGGAATTATGATGGTAACACGCTAGCAGTGTTCCTGGAAGTCAAATCCGTGAGTGAGTGAGGGGAAAGGCACAGATTCCTGGCTCCTTTATAGTGTTAGGCAGCAGTGTTCTTCTCTGCTCTCGCTTTCAGATGATGATTGCATCTAACAGTGAAAGATAGTGGTTGACCGATCAGATATTTCAACAGCCAATACTAATATCATTTACAATCCAACAAATATTGCTTTTGATTGATCTGTTCTTCTGATTCATTCTGATTCATCCATCACACTGGAAAGGTAAGGTCAAGTCAAGTGCATTGCATTGTGGGACACATTATTCTACACGGTATGGTCTGTTGTAGATGGCTAATTTAAGCAAATGTAGTCAATCATTTGTGTGCTTTATATTTGTGGATAATTAACACAGTGTGCACAGTATTTAAAAATGATGTACTGAATATGAATTGAGCAAATGTTTTTTAATTTGCTCATTTAAAGGGGAGGTCTAATTTCTAACTTTTTAAGAGTAAATTGTTTATTTATTATATATTTTTTTAAATGTATAGTGGAATTGCACAAAAATGCAAATGTTTACATTTAAATATTGAATATGAATTTATTCAATTCACAAATCTATTTTGACAGTGTGTATTGATGAAGCTACTGTTTAATTCTAGTACCGACACTAGTGTTAAACCTGTTAATCGGCTAAATGTCTCCATTATCAATGGCAGTTATCTCAAAATGGCCAAATATCCAGCCTGGTCTCATGTTTATGAGTAGGTATTAATACGTAACATTTACAAGCACAAAACGTACACTTTTGTACGTTTTTATTCATGCTAAAACGTACAATTTAGACGTATTTCAACGTTTAAAACTTACAAATATTTACGTATCTTTTATATCATTAAGATATTCGTATCAATGCATTTTTATAATTTTATCAATAAGTGATTTAGATTTTTAGACCCCTTAACCTACCCATTTTATAGCGATATATAAAGGATATAAAACGCAAATGACCGAAATATGCAGGAAAAAATAAATTTTAGTAACAATATAGCATTAAAATATATTTATAGTCGCTAATTCCACTCCTACCTATAAGCCTAATCATTTCTGTACAGTATAAGAAAAACATGACAGACAGATAAATGCAATTACAATCATTTATTTATTGTAAAAATGTCAAAAGCAGTACCAAAAGTAATCCAAATGATGCGTTGCACCCGCAGTCCTCTCTGGCGGAATACAGTAGGTTTGTGTGATCCAGAGCAGAATTTATGTTGTTAATCGCTGAAAATATTATCCAGATAATTCGCAGCCGTATGGATTCGGAAGATTTGGATTACTGCGCACTAATACAAATGTTTAATTTCGTAATTGTTGCGTTTTTGGTGTATTTTATAGTTCTATTGTCAGTCACAGCATGTCGGAGAAAACGGCTTTTGTGGCCTATGGCAATCAAAGTAAACAGTACATGACAAGTAAAGGTTAAACGATTGCAGAAATGTTATTTATTTTAAGGTTTAAAGTGAAGTCGTGTTTAACATTACGTAGGCATATTCTTGGAAACGAACTGGCAGCAGAAATCACAACAAAACGAAATGTTATCATTTCATAAGTAAATGAGTAAACAATTTAATAATGCAATTGAAAACAAGGTAATTCATATGACAACTAAAAACTAATAAAATACGTAAGTATTTGTACGTTTAGAGGCTGAATATACGTCAGTGTTGTACGTTTTAGTGCCTGCAAAAACGTAAGTAAATGTACGTTTTATAGAACCACATTTTACGTAAAATACATACGAATGATCATGAGATCACGTTGATATATCACTAGTAGAGAGACAGAAAGAGATCTTCCCCGTCGTGAATCTTCAAAGCTTCTTCTGTTCTGAGGTCTGGAATGAAGTTAGCACGTGAACTGGATAACTGCAGAGTGTTTGTGCATGTATCAGCCATCTAGGTGATTAGCCATGAACACTGTTTTGTAACGTGCAATCTGTCAACCAAACTGACTTGGCATACTTTCGTGTGCCGGTTGCCTGGATATGGGGCGAGTGGATGATTGTTATTTTCCCTCCACCACTGATGTAGTACCAGAGGAATTAATTTGGTGAAGCATGCCGTGTCTGGAAGCTGGTGTCCGGTGGGGCCGCTGGGAGGCAGGGGAGCGGGGGGTCACGGAGAGTTCAGGAGGAACACTTTATCCTGTGGGACCTCTCCTCGTGTACTTCAACGTCTTTCTAGGCGAACCCGTTCTCCGTGGGTCCCTCGTGACCCCGCTTCTGTTGTCAAGGCTGGCTGTGTGATGTCATGATCTGTACGCTCTTGTGCTCGGCTTGCCCTTGTGTTTTTGTGAGTGTATATCACAAAGAAAGTCTGTTGTTGAGCAGCGGGATGCGAGGGATCTCTAGCGCTACTGTAGACGGTGTGTTTTGGCATATTATAAAAAGCCCGCTGTCTCGACTGAATTTTCTGAATGAAGGTTTTAGGCCATGTACCTGACAGGCAGCAAATATTGTTCAGCTCAACCTACACTCTTAAAAATAAAGGTGCTTCACGATGCCATAGAAGAACCTTTTTGTCTAAATTGTTCCATAAAGAACCTTTAACATCTGAAGAACCTTTCTGTTTCACAAAAGGTTCTTTGTGGCGAAATAAGGTTCTTCAGATTATAAAAAGGTAAGAAAGAGATGGTTCTTTAAAGAACCTTTGACTGAATGGTTCTTTGTGGAACCAAAAATGGTTCTTCTATGGCATCGCTGTGAAGAACCTTTTGAAGCACCTTTATTTTTAAGAGTGTAGAGAGGAAAACATGTATGGATACTTCCTCAAAATCGATATTAAAGTAAAAAGTAACAGTCAGTTGATCCGAGTACCAACTCCTTTCTGTACTCGACTGCTGTCTGTACGCGACTGACACGTGCCTGCATGCAAATAATCCCACCATATGCTGTTTATTATTAAACAAACAACAGTATTGATATAAAAAGATGCAAAAAATTGCAGTGTGTGCTTAATGAAAAATTGTTTGGAAGATTCATGGCAATTGTTTAGCTATATTTGCTAATAAAACTTTTATGTTTGTATTAATTTATATTCTTTGTGTATTTATTATAATTTTGATTACTTAGAAGAACTATAGATATAAAATGTAGGTAATATAACATATTTATATTGTGTGTGTATATGTAAGTGTATGAAAATTGGACACATGGCAATTATTTGATTTAATTTGTTAATATTTAAATAAAATATATAAAAATATAACTTCTATTTATAAATATGTCATAAAAATTACAAAACATATATATATATATATATACACACACACACACACACAGTTATATAATATTTATTAGGGCTGTCAAACGATTAATCGTGATTAATCGCATCCAAAATAAAAGTTTGTTTACATAATATACTTGTGTGTACTTTATTTACAGTGTGTACTGTATTTATTATGTATATGTAAATACACACACATGCATGGATATATTTAAGAAAAATATATTTATATATAAAATATTTATATTTATGTCAAATATAAATGTTTTAAAATGTTTATATTATAATATGGCATTAATTAAGCTAAATATGCTAATATTCAAACAAGAAATCTACCTCTCTCTCTCTATAAAATACAGAATATATGCATATAAAATACAGAAAAA
This sequence comes from Sinocyclocheilus grahami, assembly GCF_001515645.1. Lineage (NCBI taxonomy): Eukaryota > Metazoa > Chordata > Actinopteri > Cypriniformes > Cyprinidae > Sinocyclocheilus > Sinocyclocheilus grahami. The sequence goes on along the minus strand of NW_015505456.1, from coordinate 2,056,284 downwards.
TATATTTTTTGGTCTGTTTTGTAATATGCAAAATATATATTTAAATACTGGCTAATGAAAGAAAAAAACTTATGCTATTGATGCGATTAAATTAAAATTATTTCATGTTTTATTTTGTCGTCACATGGCTTACAGTGTTTTTTTTTCTTTTTTTTCTTTGCAATATCTTTCAGCCATACCCAGGATGCCAGTGTGAGGATGTGGGTGTAGCTTTGCAGAAAAGAAAGCGAGTGAGCGAATGACAGACAGACAGACGTTCAGCGTGAGACAGAGAGAGCGTGTGGACGCTGAAGTGAGACTGAATGTCTGCCACAAGTGCTTTTAGCATACTTCTTGGCGCCTCTTAAAATAAAATGAATTGATTTGATGGTTTTAGCTTCTCGGATGCGTAACGTCAAGCAAATGGCTGCCGTTGCATTTGTTTATCCTTGGTCCAGAAAGTCTGTCTGCATGTGGCCTTTTTAATATGGTATGAAGGTGGACCATTCATAATTGATATGTGTATATATGGCTGTTGTGATTCATCGCTGGTGTAGAATGACTGCGTGGCACTTTATACTCATTGACAGACTAGTTTGTGCAGCTTGTGTTGTGTTAGTGTTTTTTGAAGTGTGTACATGTGACAAAATGATGTCGGCGAAGAAGAAGAAGAATAAAAAATCACATCATAAATTCCCAGTAGCTTTTCAACCTTTTTGAAAGCCTTGGCCTTTCTCGATGCCTTGACTAATGACCTCTGATTTCTGGTTCAGCGGCGCACTTCATGCCTGATCAATTATGAAAATGTGTTTGAAACACTGCCGCCCATATCTCACATCCTCATATTCCCATGTTCAATCGGTCCTTTCAGCGGTGCCGTTATTTCTAGTGCTTGCTTTATCTGGCATCCCGCTCTTCCCTTAATTTGACGTTTTGGTCTGATAAAGAAGTGCCGACAGCTCCAAACATTTACTCGCAACATTTACTTGTCTCATTTTCTGTAGAGACACAATGACACTTTGACTTCAGCTTTCATTTATATGAGCCGAGGTGTAGAGGACAACAACACGAACCTGATTCCTTTACTGCGCCTGGCTTTACTTTCCAGTGAAGTCGAGTGGAGATTAACACTGGTTTTCTTGGTTTGATCAATATTCTCCTTGACCTTAACGTTTGGAGATTTAGTGGATTTGTTTGGCTCTGTGGGAATTGTAAATTCCAATTTAACAAGAGACTGACAGCAGTTCTCAAGTTCTGTATTACAGTAAATGGGTTTTCTTTTGTTTCTTTTTTCATTTTTTAATCTAATTGGCTACATTCAGACAGACAATATTTGGGATTGTCAGCCCACTGTTCCAGGTGTGTGTGTGTGTGTGTGTGTGCACTTGGATGGGTTAAATGCCGCCGAGCACAAATTCCGAGTATGGGACACCATACTTGGCTACACGTCACGTCCTCCTCCTTATATTTTCTAATCTCAAACTGTCATGCTCATACAACAGCAGACAGGATTGGATCAAATGATAAAAATATACAAAAACACAGCTATATATGAACTAATATAAGACTATATAAACTACATAACTTTTCATTTTATTTCATTTTTTATTTTATTTAAAAACAAACCTGTTTTATTTACTGTTTTATTTGTTTTAATTTGTTGTATTTTTAATTAATTATTTTATTTTATTTTAAAACAAACCTGTGTATTAACTGTTTAAGACTATATAAACTCTATAATTATTAAAAATAAATACTATACAATTTTAAATTTTAAATTTTTTTAATTTTTTTTATTATTTACTGCAGGTATAAAATGAAGCTCCTTTATAGTCCTAGCCATAAACCACTTTGATTTCCAGGAAACACACATACACATAAATTTGCTTTGGCATCTGCTAAATGAATATGTCAGGTTCAGCTTTAACATTGATTAAAGCTATTAAACTACATGAATGCACAATGTTTTCACCTACACAGTGAAATTGCCTTTTACAGCTCATCTACTAAATGTATAAATGCATTTTTAATTTGTTTAATGCAATTAGATTTTTTAAAAGCAAGTCAACATATTGAGGCTCTAAAATGTAAACTGTGGAAAGCGTAAGGGTTTGTGAGGTTTTATTGGTTAGTCCATTTGACCAACAATGAACAACTGAACTTCTGGTTCAGCTGATATTGTCTTTGTCATTTTGATATTTGTCGTGTAGAATAGTGAATCGTGCAGCTGAGAACACGTGGAGTATTATCACCTTTGTCTGTGATGCACTCATGCCGTCTGCAGTCATTCACCCCACAGCAAACACGTCAAGCATGATAGACAGTGTCTCTGGAAACTGTTAATTAAATTTATAAAGCAAAAAAAAAAATTAAATTTTTTTTTATGTAAACATGACAAAGATACACACGATGTTTATATTACATTCAGTTACATTCATTCATATATTATTCAGTTCTCTGTTAATGTTGGTAGGAACATAATTAGATTTTTCCCTTAAAATTATACATTTTCTCAGTTTAAACATTTGATATGTCATCTATGTTGTATTCTGAATAAAATATTGAAATTTGAAACTTCCACATCATTGCAGTCTGTTTTTATTCACAATTTGTACAGTGTCCCAACTTTTTTGGAATCGGGTTTGTATAAAAATAGATATGGTAAGTTATGCAAGTTCTAAATAAATTATGTATTTTGTTTACTTGTGTATATATACAGTATATTAATGTTTATTAGCTATGGGATTCATAAAGTGTTTAACGACTCCAGTTCCTTGAAGATTCAATTAATGATTCCTTTGTAGTTTTGAGGAAGAAGTAATAGACAATGATTGGAAAACAATTCTTATTTCTTGTGATCGCTTCAGATTTGAGATTTTTGCAAAAAACAGATTGGGGCTTAATTATAAAAACAATCACACATTTGCATTTGAAAGTTGTTAATTGATTTTTGTGCAATGTTTATGGTGGCTTTGATACGTGTATGGCATATTTTATTGTCGTTTTCCTTCTGCAGCAGCATACATGGCATTCCAGGTTATTTAAATGCCACTGCATATGTTTCTGCGTAAGAATCCCAACACCTGTTCATCGTATTTTGTAAGATAATCCAATGTCTACAGATATGCATTCTGAAAATGAACCTTAATCAAAACTACATGCAGCCTCAAACCTTTGACCCCAGTCTGAAAACATAAAATCGTTCAATCTAAAGCCTTAAGAGAAAAACAGTGATCGTACAGAATTTCTCCATGTGCACTGGTATTTTACATTTATCTGACTTATTTTGGCATTGCAAATAGGTGAAAGTGGTTGTCATTTTCATTTTTTTTTTGTTAACTCAAGTAGTACTCAAGAGAAAAGGTAAAACTAATGCACATAATTATATTGCAGGATGCCGGCTATCAAATTAAACAATAAAGCATCTAAAACATAAAATATAAAATATGCTTTTTTTTAAAAAGTGACACAATTTGCCCCATGTAAGGGGTAAACAAATTGAATCATTGGGGCATAATTTGTGTTATTTATAGATCCGTGTGACGTGTGGCACTGTTGTCATTTTGCTTTTTATTTGCTTTATTTTGGTATTACAAATAAGTGATGTAAGTTAAGTCATCTTGAACTGAAGTAGTATTCTAGGGAAAGAAAAAAGAGTTAAAATGAATGCACTTAATTATATTGCAGGATGACTGCTGTTAAATGAAACAAAGAAATTATCTATAACTTACATCTGTAAAAATATCTTAAAGTGATACAGTTTGCCCCATGTTAGATGTAAACATCAAGCTGAAAACTGAGGTATCCGTAAGCAATTTGTGTGATAAATAATAGATAGCTATAGACCAGTATTTCACTTTATTTTACAGTGTCCTTGTTACACATGCTACATGTATGTACTATAGTAATAACAATAAATTGCATAATTACATGCAACTAACCCTAAACCAAACCCTCAGCCTAACCCTAACCATATAGTAAATACATAAAATAGTTGATATTATACACTAATAGTAAAATAGTGTAACGCCAATTTTTTTTTCAGTTTACTTTGCTTTCACACTTAATTAATTTCGCCTGCTGTGTAGAAAATTTACTTTGACATGCCAAACAACAGTTTTTAGTAGAAAGATTTCTAAATGTACAGTGACATGAGAAAAGTTGTGCACAGTTTGCTAGATTAAGGGGGCGACACGTCTTACTCGGCTCTCCGTGCAGTTTTGTCTGGCCAATAAAGCAGAGTAAAAGTGAAATTGAGTTGGCATCAGGGATTACTCACAATCTGCTTTCTAGAACCTCCATTGTGTTCATCTCAGAAGAATCTGTATAATCCACATGAATTCTCTCTCTCTCTCTCTCTCTCTCTCTCTCTCTCTCTCTCTCTCTCTCTCTTTTGTATTTTTATACCACTGTCTCTCCCCCCCACAACCCCCCCCCCTCCATGAATTCTCTCTCTCTCTCTCTCTCTCTCTCTCTCTCTCTCTCTCTCTCTTTCGCATCTTTATACAACTGTGGCTCGTCCCACTAAAGCCATTCCCTTCCGTCTTTATTGCACCTTGAGCTCATTGCTGTATGATTTTTCCTCACATACTAACATACTATAATTCAGGTTTTCCGTGTGGGATGGAAGAAGCTCTGGGCTGACCTCCTCCTCGTGGCTGTAATTGTAATTGTAACAGGGACTGAAGCACCGTTGTTGAAGGGCATTGAGTATACGGTCACGCTTTTCATGGTCAATAAGCGGACCCTCAAAGGAATGAAGTGTGAATGAGCTCCACGTGTGTCCCCTCCATTCAGTCTAATATAGAGGGTTTCTACAGGTGTCAGACGTACAGGCTGGGAAATAGGATTGGGCAGGGGCCGGTTTACCGAAAGTGCCGGCGTCTCTGTGGGATTCTTCGTCTAACGTGCGGCGTCATGCTTCGGGAGGTCTGAGAGCTGCAGAGGCGGACTGTGGCAAGCGAGCCTGGCAGATTGTGGGGGAATAGCCCGATGGAGACGCTAGAGCGCACACCCTTCAAAAACACTGTAACCTTGTCCGAGGGAAAGACTCCGAGTATGAAATTTCAGGAGATTTTATCTGAGTAAAGCACGTACACTGCAAAAAATCAGTTCTTAATCAGTTTGCAGTAAAACTTGATACTTTTATGTGAGGTGAAAAAGGCATTAAGATTAATTTTCAGAGAATAAACGGAGTAGATAAATCAGAGTAAATCTCATAAATAAGAACAAATCAGAGACTTTTAAATTAATTAATTTCCTGCTTTTTAAGCATGAAAACAACTCATTTTTTGTTAAATTTATGCTTAAAAAAACTGCTAATCCAATAAGAACAAATACTATTTACTCAAATATATATATAAAAACTTAAATGTACTTGAAGCTAAAATTGTGTTTTCCAGTTAATTGATTTGCAATTTTACACTTGTTTTGATCATTAACCCTTGTAACGAGTTTCACATTTAAGAAGCAAATTTGAGAGTGAGTTGTATTGAGAGAATATATGTTTAATTTATGGATTAATTTGTCTGTTTTACCCCCTTGTTTTAAAACTCATCGACCTCATTTTTTGCTGGATTTATGCAAAAAATAAATTGCTAGTTCAGTAAAAAAAAAAAAAATTATTATTTTTGCAATTTCATTAACCCTGGTTTTATATAGTTTTACATATATTTGAGAAGCAAACTTCTTTAAGACATTGAGTTGTAAATCACTCTCTAAAACAAGGTTATTTCTCAAATAAAACTAGTTTTAAGAGAATGTGTGTGATATAACACACACACACACACACACACACACACACACA
>NW_015505456.1:2024523-2049754 GCF_001515645.1 Sinocyclocheilus grahami | reverse complement strand
GGAGTGGTGACTTTCCACGTATTCCCAACTTCTGAGCCTGCTCGCCTGAAGTTATGGTTGATTGCTCTTCAGCTGGATATCAACACAGCCATTAACGTAAACTACGCCAGAGTGCGTACACACCTCACGCACCGGATGCCTTGCGCGCGCCCAAAGATAGTAAAAAATTACATAAATACTGTTCGGTTTCTGGCACAAAACGATCGTTTTGTGTCTTAGGACATCAATGTGTCGTCACGAGCCGCAGGGTTTAATTTGGATTTGTCTGTGCATGTTTTTTTGTACTCTCATAGATTGTTACTATTGCCATGCATTATAAGACTGACAGACTGCAATGGTTAAAGTTAAAAATCATCATATGTGTTCTACTGAAGAAACAAAGTCACCTACATCTTGGATGCCCTGGGGGTAAGGAGATAAACATCAAATTTTCATTTTTGGATGAACTATGCCTTTAAATTTGTCTTAAATTTATTAAGTACATTAAGAAAACATTGTTTTCTTGTTTTAAGAACGATTAAAGAATGTTTAATGAAAATCGAGACAAAAATGCAGCTTACAATAATATGCTGACAGGAAGGATTTTGACTTTTTTTAAATACATAATATATTCAGCTTGATCTATAACAACCTTTCGACGACTTTTACACAGCATATTTGTATTATGTGCAAAATTTCATATGGTCACTGAAAGAACAGTAAGGCCAGTTCATTGTATTGGTTGCACAATTCACTCTGATAAAATGGGTGACATTGTTTGGGTGTTTTGTTCATAATCACCACCTCATGTTAAATGTGCTCTCACCGAAGATCCATTAGACCTCATAAAAATAGCTCGCTCTTTGACAAATTTTCCACTGGACTGAATAAAACCTTGAGAGGCTTGAGGGAGAAAGAGCTTTGGCGTCTGTATTTTACACCCGTCTCCTGCAACTGAGCTTTTACAGTTGGCTAATTTATCGTTCGCTATCAAATGCGGCCTGCTTCAGGCGCCGCTGCGAAAGAGCGCTGTAACACGTAAACGTGCAAAGACCACCGGCATTCTGGGTCGTGGGGATACCGTCACGACAGGGAGCGCCAGCAAACTCTCACAGCTCTCGCACCGATAAATCAGTTCCTCATAAAAGGTGTAAAGTTTCCCCCATTTAACAGCTTTTTATTTTTAAACACTGCTGCGTATGATGAATTTGACTCTCGTGTAGATCGCCGCCGGTGCCCTTGCTGAGGGAGGTGACATGTCGTTCGGGCTGCTTTGCATGCTGGGTAGTGTTTGTGGGGGATGAGGAGGTTGAAAGGCCAGCGTAGAGTCCAGAGTTTCTAGCCTCTGTTAGCACTGATTTCATATTCACTTTGAGCCATATTTAATACCATTCCAGCCTCTGCCTTCTTTTATTTATGACCACGCAATACCGTCGGGACATCAATTATCCTTTCAACCACAGAATTGACAGGAGAGGCAGACAACATAGTTTGGGAGACTTTGAAATCAGACCCTCCACACATTTGTTATGCTTGGACATTATCACTGGTGTTTTCTGCCTTCATAAATATTTACCATGAACGGTGGACAAAATATTGAGTTTCATCCATTGAAATCCAGCTGCTTTCCGGAAAGATTTGCAGGTCATGAGTGGGACTGAAGGTTTAACGGCGTTATGAGGCGTCGCTGGAGTAGATAAAGTGGTGTTAAAGTGTTTAACACCACTTTAATAAACACTTTAATAAAGTGTTTTCTAGACTGCAAGGTTGGGCTAAATTCACAATTGAAGAACTGGATTCCTTTCGGTTCATTAGTGTGAATTTGAAGTGAATTAGCCACATCCACAGGAAATTAAATGGAATTATGAATTGAAATGACAGGAAAAGGAATTTACTGAACTGGAATTCATCTCAGGTAATGCACTTAAGTATGAGAAGTAAGAGAAATTAAGTCTGTCATTTTACTGTCTCTATCGTTCTTTCTATCTGTCTTTCTAAATGATCTATCTTTGTCTGTTGTTCTGTTGTTTTTTACGTTGTCCTATATATTCAGGGCTCGCAAAATTTCAAAATCCCTGGTAGCCCTTCGGGCAGGTACTCTTAAAATTTTGGTAGCCCGAAAATCAATTTAACTAGCCCCCAAAAAATTTTTTTTTTAAATAATATATATATATATATATATATATATATAGAAAATCAGATAGGAGTTCAAATGTCAATCAAAAATATTTTCAATACACAAATATCAACAAATATGAAGGAAGGACTACTATTTCACTATTTACAGGGTATCTGCAGAATTATTAAAAATAAATGTAAGGCAATTTATGACCCATTTTAAGAGCTGCACAAGTAAAATGAACACAGTAGGGCTGTCAATTTTTGTTTCAAATTTCGAATATTCGTCGAATTGAAAATAAAAATCCACATTTGAATGCAAAAACTTTGCATTCGAATTGTAGGTGTGCGTTAAGGAGGCAGGCAGCCTTATCAGTGGCACACGAGATGAGATGACGATATAAGTGTCATTGCATTTTAATGTTTTTGTTAACCTATCTAGTTGAAGCCACTAGATGCAGCGCTGCTGCATTGTTAATTACAAATATCACGGGAAAAGAGAACATCAATGCGGAGATCTTGTTTACGTCAAAACTGAAACCAAGCCATTCACATAGAATGCATATTTTGCGCATTTTCTAGAGGGACGTCTATTACCATTGCACTAGCATCTCGCACAAAGGAGCCGCATGTTTAGAAAGCCATGTAAAATGAATGCAAGTTCAACTTTGAAAAAACATACCTCGAGACTTTATGGCGGGTTTTTTCCCCATCCCACTGCAACTCGTGTTTTTAAATGAAAAATATACTATGTGTGATTTCGGTCATTTTAAATTTGAATATAGTTTGAATTTTGATCATATTTAAGTAAAAAATTCGAATTTAGTTTTTCAGCTATTTTGACAGCCCTAGAACACAGTATGAGTGGGCTTGGACAATTTCTGTGGTAACATACAGTACTGAGCCATGAAATTACATGATTTACAGTTCAGATCTTATCTTAAAAATCTTATACAACAGCATTTCAGCCATCATTTTTATGAAAAGGGATAAATCAAGCATATAAATTGTTAATTGAAAACAATAAATGAACTTAATTGTTTAGATTTTTAGAAGGCACATTAACTTCTTCCTCATTTACATTTCTTATACCATTTAACGTATTTAAAACTTTTTATGGCCTTAAGTTTGATACAACTAACTTTATGAATTTTTAAGGAACACATTTTGGTAGCCCGACTGGAAAACACAATAACCCCGGGACATCGGACTAGCGATTTTGCGAGCCCTGATATTGTTCTGTCCATCATTCTTTCTGTTTCTCTCTGTCGTTCCTTTGTTCATTCATTCTATCTGTCTGTCTGTCTATCGTTCTTTCTGATAGTCTGTGTTGTTCTTTCTTTCTGTCTGTTGTTCTTTTTGGCTGTCTGTGGTTCTATCTTTCATTCTGTCTCTCGTTCTTTCTGTCGTTCCTTTGTTCGAATTTAGTTTTTCAGCTATTTTGACAGCCCTAGAACACAGTATGAGTGGGCTTGGACAATTTCTGTGGTAACATACAGTACTGAGCCATGAAATTACATGATTTACAGTTCAGATCTTATCTTAAAAATCTTATACAACAGCATTTCAGCCATCATTTTTATGAAAAGGGATAAATCAAGCATATAAATTGTTAATTGAAAACAATAAATGAACTTAATTGTTTAGATTTTTAGAAGGCACATTAACTTCTTCCTCATTTACATTTCTTATACCATTTAACGTATTTAAAACTTTTTATGGCCTTAAGTTTGATACACCTAACTTTATGAATTTTTAAGGAACACATTTTGGTAGCCCGACTGGAAAACACAATAACCCCGGGACATCGGACTAGCGATTTTGCGAGCCCTGATATTGTTCTGTCCGTCATTCTTTCTGTTTCTCTCTGTCGTTCCTTTGTTCATTCATTCTATCTGTCTGTCTGTCTATCGTTCTTTCTGATAGTCTGTGTTGTTCTTTCTTTCTGTCTGTTGTTCTTTTTGGCTGTCTGTGGTTCTATCTTTCATTCTGTCTCTCGTTCTTTCTGTCGTTCCTTTGTTCATTCTGTCTGTTGTTTTTTCTGTTTGTCTGTCATTCTTTTTTTCCTGTTCTTCTTTCTGTCTGTCTTTCGTTCTTTCTGTTTGTCTGTTGTTCTATCTGTCTTTCTGTTCTTTTGTTTGTTTATTCTGTCTTTCTCTGTTGTTCTTTCTGTGTTTTTCTTTTTCTTTTGTTTGTTTATTCTGAATGTCATTTTGTTTCTGACTGCTCTGTCTGTCTCTTGTTCTTTATGTCTGCTCGATCATTCTGTCTGTCATTCTGTTATATCTATCTCTCTGTAGTTCTTTTGTTCATTCATTCTGCCCATCTCTCTGTCATTCTTTCTATTGTTGGTTCTGTCTGTTGTTCTTTCTATCCATCATTCTATCATTCTTTCTGTCTGTCTGTTGTTCTTTGTATTTGTCTCTCAATCTGTTTGTTGTTCTGTTTATCATTCTGTCTTCATGTCTGTCGTTCTTTTTATTGTTCTGTTGTTCTATTTATCTTTCTTTTGCTGTTTAATTCTATCTATCATTTTGTCTGCTTGAATCTTCAAACTTCGAAGTCTTTCTAACTTTCTAATAGTGTTAATTTTGTCAGCCATTTTTGAATTCAGTCTTAGTCTTGGTCTTTTAAATTAGTCTTAGTCTTAGTCATGTGTCGAATGTTTTAGTTATCATATTTAGTCAACCTTGTCCATTTTTTTTTAGTCAAGTTTTAGACAACGGAATTTTAGTCACATTTTCGTCATGCTGTATAATGGTAAAATTGATAAAAACTGATAAAAACATTTTTTCAAATAAGCACAAATCAATAGAATGTGAACTCGTACACAAGGTTTATTTTACCTCATCTAGTGTACTGATTTATTATAGGCTATTTATTATATAAATTAATATCAAAGACTTATGCACTCTCTGTCTACATTATGAAAACTGGTAAAACAAACAAAAAATATTATAACAATGAAATTCCTAATTGTAATTCCAAATTGCAGTAATGTTTCTCTATTAAAACAACAATGGTTGAGTAAGTGCATTTATTCAACAACCACAATCGCAAACAAAATAGTCGAGATGACCGAACACAGACTGGCTGAATGACACTTTTATTTAAGCCGAACATCTCACATAGAGATCGCTGAACTCCAGCTTACTCGTTACTCATGAAGAGTGAACGTGTGCGCATGGTTGTCGGATTGCAAAAAATAAGAGAAACACCGGACAGAAAATTTATCCTTTTAACAGAGAAGCTCTGTTTTGGGGATTTGAACTCTTGATATTTGGCAACCGCACGCATGAAAACTCACGTAGTAGAGGCGTGTACAGCATTCCACAATATTTTGTCTCTTTTTTTTTTGTTGTTGATGAAAATAAAAAGAGATTTTAGTAAAGTTTTTATTTTTTAATCTACATTTTAGTCTTGTCTTTTATCATCAACGACATTGCATGTTGATATAGACATAGTTTTGACCTTATTGTTGTCTTGCCACATTCTCGTTTTAGTCGTAAGAAAAAAGCTTGTCAACGAAAATTTTTTGTTGTAGTTTTCGTTAACGAAATGAGCAATACTTTCTAAGAAGAATTTGTCAAGTCATCATTCAGATCTATATTGATAAATTGTGCTTTTTTATATTAAAATACAGTTTCAACTTATTTCCATTGCAATTGCGTCCTGCTACACCAATTCAAATTCAGAAACTGAATTGGAATTTAAAATCTATTCTCAATTCAATTCTGATTCCAGAAGAGTCTCGAGAACATGAAGCTCTGGTTGGAATGGCCCTTTCCCAAACAGTGGCGAAGCTACGGGCACTTTCAACTGTGGCCCACCCAATGAGAATTTGGTAATTTTCCAAATGGATGTAAGTTATTAAACAATAATAATAATAATAAATGTCTTATTTCTCTGTCACTTTATATATTTAGTTTCAAAAAATTTAACGCAAGTTTTCATGGTCAATTACAGGCAGTTTCTTAGTTTTCCCTCTTCCTATAGGCGCATACCATATGTTTGTCAAAATGATGATTCGTCAGTTTGTGTTAGTTCACCCACAATGCACATTTCTACGGTCCTCAATGTTTACTCTCCTTTGAACACGAACTGACAGAGGCACTTAATTATGAGATCATATCTGCGAAGCCCCGTTGTCTTAGACTTCCTTTAGTTAACTAACATTAATGATGAACAATACAATTGTTACAGTATTTATTAATCTTTGTTAACGTTAGTTAATAAAAATACAACTGTTCATTGTTATTTGTGTTAGCTCAGGTACAAATAAATCAGGTTAGCTCAGTAAAATTGTAGTAATGTATTGGTAAATTTTGAAATTAACATTAATGTTAATCAATGCTATGCAGTTTTCATTCGCTACACTTTGCCCACCCTGTTTTGTGTAGGCCCGCCCACTTAAACATTTCTGGCCTCGCCCCTGGTCCCAAATGGCACCCTTCATGTACACTTGTGACATTGCAAACTCACAATGGCCACTATGTTCACGTCCCTGTGAAGTGCACAAGACCATATGGTGTCCCATTTGTCATTTTAGGTTTCTGAAGGGTGTTTGCTAACTTTTGGCTGCTATGCTCCCTTGATACATGCTTCTACCTGACTTTCAAAGCATTACATCACTAAAGTGTTGAGTCGGAGGAAGGTTACTAGGGCTTAGGGTGCTATTTAGGACAGAGCCTAAATTATGCAAAATAAATCCACAATCCTAAATGCAATTGAAAGGGGAAAGGATATGAACATCATCTCGGATAGTAAATCAAGTAGCTGGTGAGTAGTTTATTTATAAGTTCACACAGGGCCATCATACTACTCCCAGACTTACTGCCCCGCTACCGAATTAGTTAGTTTTTTCTGTGAATTATTGGTTTGAGACCTAGTGGAAAAAGTCTAATTTGCATTCTAGAGTGAATAATAAGTGGGCAGAACAGAATGTGATTCATGATTCAAAGCGACGGATTTTAATTTCAGAAAGGAACCATTTGGCCTATAAATGGACTGACGCCAGGCAAGAGTGATGTTTCCGACCTTTGTAATGGGATTTTTGCCCCCTCGCGTGTTACGGCTGATCTCGTATTTTGCTGAGGAGGTACTGCGGGTTTGATTCATTGCAACCCCATGAGATTTGACATGAGATTGGGCCAGACTGTTTGCATGGATGTGGCTACACCCAATTTGTATGAGGATGTGCTCTGCTCCGCGTCGGGACTCAAGCTGCTATCTGACAAAAGTACTGCTCTGCGGCAGCATCTGTCTTTTTGGATTTTGTTGAGATATGATGTTGCTTTTCTGCTATTTTTCCAGACATATTCCCCATCTACCCTGCTCTCTGCTGTAATTGTGCACAGTTTTGGCCTGGTTGAAGTCTTGTACACTCTAAAAAATGCTGGGTTAAATACAACCCAGTGCTGGGTAAAATAGGGACAAACCCAGCAATTGGGTTGTTTTGACCCAGCGGTTGGGTTAAATGTTTAACCCAACCTTCTGGGTAGTAACCCAACCACTGGGTCAAAACAATCCAATTGCTGGGTTTGTCCCTATTTTACCCAGCACTGGGTTGTATTTAACCCAGCATTTTTTAGAGTGTAGGCCGTTGTGGAGAAGGTATAGAGTTCTTTAGGGTGTTTTCACAAGTGGTTTGGTTGTTTTGTCTGAAACAGAGTTGGATTTCTTGCAGGTTTTTTCCACAGTTCGATTGCTGTACTTTTTGCTCATGTTTTTGGTTTTGCGTATAAAGTGTAGCACACAGAATGATAATATGCAAAGATGAAACACATTTTATGACATTGTTAGCAGTTTACTTTAGCAAATTAGGCTTTCATAGGAATCACACTGTAGTTATTTTCCTAGAGGAGTCGACATTTGACTAGTTCTGGCTTAGATCATCTGACTGACATGTTTAGTGACCATATATTTGTTTATTTGTTTGTTGGTTGGTTGCTGTTGATGATGATGATTTATTAAATGTTTACATATGAATGAATGTATGTTTGTGTCTAATGTGTGTGTGTGTGTGTGTATATATGCCATAAGTGGCATTATTAATTTATTTCCCATTAGCATTTATTATTATTAGTATATTGTTGTTGTTCATTTATTTATTAAATATGTACATATATCTTTAAAAAATGTATTTACTTATTTATTGCTTAATGAGCCATTAGTGGTATTTATTTATTTCGTTAGTTATTGTTTATGTTGTTGTAGATTGATTGATTGATTGATTGATTGATGTGCCATTAGTGGCATTTCTATTTGTTTGTTTGTTTATTGTCTGTCTGTCAGTCAGTCTAGAATATCTAGATTTGATATCACTAACTTAGCACATCCATTGTTTAGTTCTTCTTCAAAAATGCTTATTGTATAAGCCCATTGAATTAAATTGTTTCCAGGTGAACTGGTGCAAGGGTTCTGCCTTATCAGTGCTTGCATTATTTTTAAGTGTATGCATTTGGCAGATGCTTTTATCCAGACTGACTTGCGGTGTATTCAAGGTTCTGTATATATTTTATCAGTATGTGTGTTCCCTGGGACCTTGGCATTTCTAGAGCTTCTCCCAAACTTTCTTCCCCTTCCTTATCTGTGCATTACTCTCCATTGCTCTCTTTTATAACTGTCACCTGGTTTCAGCCACATGGGCTCATGTGGTGTGTGCCGTTGGTGCACAGCTGCAGGCCGAGAGCGAGGCCTGTGGGAAAGCAGACGTGCTCCTAAAATAAAGCTCTGTTTTTCTCTCTCACCTCCCATTTACCACCGCAGAGAGCTACGGTTCACTTCATAATGCCCATCTTCCTCTGTTCATGTGTTCATTTAATTACACAGCCTTCAAAATGTACCACATAATATATCCCAGGATGCATTAGGAACTCAGAGTGGGGCTAAATAGCCTGCATGCATTCATTCAGACGCACACACACACTCCGACTCTCTCGCTTACTCTGTCAAGTCATATTCAAGTCTCCTCTGCTCATATGACAGAAAATATTCTACCAGCTGGGCCTTTTCATACATTGAAGAGTACAGTTTTTTCTGCGTCTCTTCACTTTTTACATCACAATGGCTGCTATTTTTTGGTACAGTGGCTTGGCTGGAGAATCTCCCAGGCAATTAATCGGAGCTTTGTCCTCCCTGCCTATACAGCACTCAAAAGCCTGTGTGCTCATAGAGATATTAAGCGCTGAATGGAAGCACTGAGCTTTTGCTGTTCGTCTGTGTGTTTGTGAGAGTGCGGCTGTGTTGGGGAGGCTACTTTGAAGCTGTAGCTAGCCGAGTGACAAGCTCGTCATTTTAAGTCAACATGAGATCAGAATACTTCATAATGCATGGTCTTTTTGTGCATGATTAATTGGTGCATGAATGATTTAAATAATTATAGATATATATTTTGGTCAGTTTCATGAAATTTTTTTCTTTTTCTTTTATATATTTTTATAACATTTTATAAATTGTATATTTATAATATATATATATATACACTGCTGTTTAAAAATAGCTTGTCACTAGTGTTGCTTTAAAAATGGCATATAGTAAATGTAGTGCTTAGAAAATGTAGTTCACATTTGGTTTAGTTAGTGATTTCCAGCACTGGGATTCGGTTTTACAGAGCAGTGTGTTTCTGCCCAATTAACTGAAACAGACAGCCATATCCAGTGTGATTTGACCGACTGAGCTATGAATTGACTCTCGGTCTAGTCTGTTACGCCACACGGACATGTTACAGCACATAGTTTTACATGTTAGAGCACATTTATCAGATTTTTCAAGGATTTGGTTGCTGCAGTCATTAGCTCTGTAACATACCACTCTGGCAGTAAGATCAAACGTAATTTGGGAACCTGAAAGCATAAAGGTATTTTTTCTATGCCGCTGGATCTACCAGTTGGGCGGCTCCAGTGGCCAGAGACTCTTTTGTTGTCACTCATGAAAGATTTGTCTCAATGCAGAGCAAATGTTTGCCTTGAAGTGACAATTAAGCTATTTAGAAGAGAAGAATAATGCTTTGTTTCCCCCCAACCCTCCCCCTTCTCTCGAATATCAAGATTCACGACTCAGAAATCATATTGGCATGGATAAAAAAAGCTTTACATTGCAAAAAATAAATAAGTGAATAAATGAATGAGTAAATAAATAAAACAGAATGAATAAATAAATAAAATAAAAATGATAAATAAATTATATATATGTGTGTGTGTGTGTATTTGTAAATATATACAATTTATTATGATATATTAAATTATTAATAACAATTAAAATCATAATTTTTTACTAAATTAATAATAAATGAATAATATCTAATTGAAATTAAATTCATTCTGCCTCTACTATATTGCTACTGAAACTTGTCTCACTAATCTGAAGCGTTTTTGTTTATTTTTATTTATTTAATTTTTTTCTCGCTATACTTCTATTAAAAATGAATGTCTCTTTAAAGCATGCAGAAGTCTGCATACGTGTTTGTTTTCTTTACATTGTCTCTGACTGTATTCTGATGAGAGTGGGAGGTGATGACAGATTCTTACCATGGGGAGAGAGTTTGATCTCTTTGACTGCTGTTTGCAGATCTTTCCTTGAAATAAGTAGAATTTAGAGTTTGCATTCGCCTGTTGGAACACGTCTGCATAATTCTTGACTTTTATTGATAATGTTGTGAGTTTCTTTTTGTTTTTGTTTTCTCAAGCAAAATGAGAGAAATAGGAGGGCTTTTTTTTTTTTTTTTTTACAAACTGTGCCTACATTTGTTTGATTTTTTTTCTTTATTCTTGCATCTACAGTGTTTTTATTTATTTATTTCAGTGAGATTTATAAATATTAATGAGTGCCATTTGCAGAGATTTCAAAATGCACAACTCATTTTGTCTTGATGTGTTCCAATAACCGATGCATACCCTTCTGCCTGAGTCCTTTGGAAACACAGCATTTTGCATCATTAGCAAAAAAAAAACACAACAAAACAAGAATTCTTGGGAGGGTGATACAGATCTTTTGCTCAGATTTTAGACCAAATAGAAAATTAAGCAAGATCCAATGCTGGCATGAACTCAGTAGAGTATTACAACTTAGTCATAGTCCACCCTCATGTCATTCCAAACCTGTATGATTTGCTTTTTTAAGTTTAGATGTTTTGCAAAATGGTGATTCATACTCACTAAAAAGTAGTAAGTATATTCTTAATAGATTTGTCTGAGGCAGCGCAAAACAACATGATGGCGAGTCATTGTATTGCACAGCAAGTATGTTAAAAGGCACCAATAAATAAATGTATTAATCATAAAAATCACACTAAACCATTCTTCAACCAGTAACTTGAGCCACATGAGTATAGAATCAATACAGAACTGATGTGCACTCAAAGGTGTGTGTATATGCACTATTTTCCGCCGTCCTCTCACGTGGCTCATCCAATCGCATTTTACAGCCGGAACTATCAGTTTTATAATGCAGTTTATTTTTCCATATAGGATAATCTCTGAAAGGCAGCTGTCCCCTGTGCCTTGGGAGGAACTGAATATCTACACGTTCAATACTGATGCAGACTGTCCTCGTTTGCACATTCAGTCAATGTCAGAATTTGATGATTTTCAGGCCGCTGATCCTGGTGCGTGTTAGTGTGTCTGTCAAACATCACTTTGGTTCGTTTAGTTGTTTACAGACAGTGAGTAACCAGCACCAGTACGGCTCACAGAAGATGATGCAGGTTTAAACTAGGCCATTCTTCCTGTCTTTCACTGTTTGGAAGTGGGATGTTGCTTGACAGGAAGTCAATCAAATTTATTGCACTCCTAACAACCCGTAATAGGGCTCTTTAAAGAGTCTGGTGTTATTTTGATTAAAATGACCCCGTCGGGTCATGAATGTGTGTGCGAATCAATCCAAAGGGGATGTAAAAGCTGTGACCGTCTGTCTACCTGTGCCCTAGTGCAAATATCACTTCTGTTTGAGTGACAATGTTTTTTTTAGGCCTGTCTGTCAATTAAAAATTGAATACATTTTCTTATGCCAATGAATTAATCATAATTATGTGCTGGAAAAAGCCTTTTATGCTGACCAAGGCTGCATTTATTTGTTAAAAATACAGTAAAATCTGTAATATTGTGAAATATTATTACAATTTTAAATAATTGTTTTCTATTTTAATATATATTAAAATGTCATTTATTCCTGTGATGCAAAGCTGAATTTTCAGCATCATTACTCCAGTCTTCAGTGTCACATGATCCTTCATAAATCATTCTAATATGCTGATTTGCTGCTCAAGAAGCATTTCTTCTTATTGTTATTATTAATGTTGATGTTATTCAGTTTGTGCTGCTTAATATTTTTGTGGAAACCATGATATGTATAAAAGAAAGTTCAAAAATGTATTCAAAATAAAATATTTTGCAACATTATAAATGTCTTTACTGTCGCTTTTGATCAGTTTAATGCGTCCTTGCTGAATGAAAATATTAATTTCTTTAAAAAATTTAATAAAATATTGACCCCAAACATTTAGAAACAAACTGACCACAATATAATGTATTATTATATGAATACACATATGGCATATGATGTTAATAAATAAATGCATAAAATATATATAAATAACTTGCTGGTTCAGTCACAGTCTAAACACAAAAATGTCTTAACTTAAAAATAAAATCTAATTTAAATATAATATGAAAAAATGTCATAAAAGCACTAAATCATCAGAAACTCACATTTTGAAGCCTAAAACTTGGCTGCCGTCCAGCATTTGCAACAGATCATTTGAATAAAGTTGAGTAATTTACTTCAACATTGAAATTGCTTTTAATATTCTGAAAACTCGAAATTATGGAATTTACCTGAATCGAGAGAGCATGATACATTGCATTAATGAATCCCACATACGCTAATTAATGCATTAATTTGACAGCCGTAGTGTTCATAAATAAAGGCAGGCAGGTGATGTTGGGCTTTATATTGCTGTGTTTGCCCCTTCCTCCCTCCCTCTCGTTCTTTTTCTCTTTTTGTATTGTACCGCATAGTTTATTTTTCCTCTCACGCTTCAATTAAGTTGCTCCTGCTCTGTGGCCTTTCGAAGTTCTTCTAAAAATAGCCGCACGGAGTGAATCGCGGGGCTGTCAGAGGTGCAGT
The DNA here is from genome assembly GCF_001515645.1 of Sinocyclocheilus grahami. Lineage (NCBI taxonomy): Eukaryota > Metazoa > Chordata > Actinopteri > Cypriniformes > Cyprinidae > Sinocyclocheilus > Sinocyclocheilus grahami. The sequence goes on along the minus strand of NW_015505456.1, from coordinate 2,036,533 downwards.
GTGTATGATCAGAATTGCCTGCACCTCTATTTTACAGGTGGATTTTTCTCTCTTTTGCTTTCTTTCTCTCTCTCCAAAGAGTACGGCTTACCTCAGCGTGAGACGAGGAATTAAAGATAGTCTTCATCAGCCGCCCCCTGGCTGTTTCTGTACCGACAGGCTCTGCGATTATTTCAGATTCACTCACGGTGCCTTGTGTTGTCCTGGCGTAGCTGGCAGTAGTGAATCACAAGCTTTTGCGTGTGTGTGTGTGTGTCAGTGTGTATCAGTAAATCTTTTGCTGGATTTTTTAATGTGTACCTATTGTTTGGGGTTTTGGCTTGCGGGGAACACAAAGCACAGGACTCACCAAGTGCTTCAGTAGCATGAGTCTGTTGAAGAACACCATCGGCTCATATCATATCAGGATTCGGTGCTTTGAAGGGAGCGGTTTCAAGGGTTTCTTTTCCTAAAAAACTATAGTGCCCTGTGCTTCCCTTTCACAATCATCCAGCATCTGAGAAAGAGAAAGAGAGAGACATCAGATGACAGGAGCAGCACTGACAGAGCCGGAGTGTCAAGTGTTGAGGTTCGGCCCGTCTGTCTGTCTGTCTGTCTCACTCTCTTACTGCCTGATTAACTGTCTTACTCTCTCATGCCGCTTTCAGTCTCTCAGTGCCTGTCTCACTCTTATATTATCTCCGTCACTCTGTCTGACTCTCGTTATCTGTCTCACTTTCTCATTCTCAGTCTTGCTCTTACTGTATTTAGTATGAGAATTGTTTTTTTTGTTTTTTTCCAGTTACAGTTCCGATTCCTATAATGATTCCAGGTTCCTCCCAGTTCAATTAACAATTCTTTTAGTACTGTTCTTTTAAATTAAAAGTTTTGATGAATAATTGGCCTTCAAAATAGTTTTCAATGGGAATGCCGCGTTTTTTAAGATGCCAACAGCACAACAAAGCACTGATAAATGTTTAACTTTGGGCAAAGCGCACCGCTCATCACTGTCAGTTTTCAGTCAGCCGTCCAATCACAGTGGTGGAGGGGCGAGGCAAATAACGCACTGTCCAACTGTCAGATTGTACTTCGACCGAACAACAATGGAGATGTTAATATTGATATATGAAATGTTGCATGCATTATTTTAAAAATAATGCATGTAACATTTCATTTGTGATGCATCTGCCACATTACTTCAGCGGCTATTCTGTATCACAGCAACCAAAGCGCCTCCGTAGCGCTCGTAAGTGTTCACAGCAAGGCATTTTCAGAAGAGCGCGTGCCTTTTCAGCTGGCTAAAAACGCATTGGTTTACACACGGCATAAGGAGCCAACTTTCATCCGATCATGTACATTGTTGGTTTATTTTGTTGTTTTTTTTTCAACAAGAACATGTGAAACAATGCAAACACGATGCTGACTCGAGTGTATACAGTATGTACTGTACGTGCCTTACAGCCATTTTTTTTTTTAATTCGCGCTGCGCTCTGCCTTAAATTCTTTTTTTATGTAAATTTTTTTTTTTAATGAAAAAAAACCAGGATATAATTTATAAGCTTGTTGTGATAAGACTGTTCGGAAATGGTAACACAAATAATGTTTTATTTAAAAAAACGTCTTTCTCATTAAACGTCATTTTAATAAACGAATATTCAGGCTGAATGGATTCGAAAACGGTAAAAGTCAACTGTTTAACTCTAGGGGAGTTGGAAAATAGTCGAGTGTTCCTTTAACTGGGATTAATTTGCCCTCATCTACATGTGTTTACATGTGTTTAAATATTTACTTCCTATAGACCTGCTGTAGCCCAGCAGATTTACATTTCATGAATAAAAGAGATCCAGGAAAACATTTAAAATGGCTAAATTGGCTAAGATACCTTTGTTAAATGTCTCCATCAGCAATGCACTTCACCTCAGAAATGACATCTCAGCTCCCAACATTTGCAGTGATTCAAAGCTAAAGCTAACAGTCGTTTTTCTGTTCTGTTTTTCAGTGCATTGCATGTAGAGAATATATAAGATCCATGTTTGTCTATTGTGAATCTACAGCGTCAGAGGCGTCTACAGTATATAAATGTGTCAATCTGTTACAAGCCATGAATAATTAATGCGGTGCTTTTAACGTGCAATGCAATTATGGTGTCATTAGCGGGTACTGTACTCTGCGTGTGTGTGTGTGTGCGTCTATGTGTGTGATTTAGTTTAGCGTGATTACAAGGGATGGATTGAAGATCTCATTTGTTGTTGAAATGCAGTCACGCAGGGCTTCTCTCTGTCACCAGACTAGACTGAGTTATTCTGTCATAATGCTTTATCTGCAGTGCCTTACAGCTGTTGAATTATGGGAAATATGCAGACATGGCCTAACATGAAGAATAGAGTGGCATTGACAGCTAAAGCAAATTAGTGACTAGTGAATATTTTATGAGATTTGTTTTGTTTATAATTCTTTTTAAGCAAAGTTTATTCATTCTTTCTGCCTCAATATTATTAATTTCCTTATGACTCCTTTCGATATGAATGAGCTTATATTAAGAGAAGCCTATGTATGTCATGATTATTTCTAGCACATACTGTTTACTCTTTTTGGTTGAAAGCCACAATACTGAACATCAGTTCTAGTAAAGCTCATTCCACACTGCTGTCTTGTTTAGCTGACTCCAATATAAAACAGCTAGCCAAAGCGCAATAAATCCTGAATTTGTTGCAGAACAGCAGAACGGCCAAACGTGGCTTATTTTACTAACAGCTTAATCTGTTCCCACACATACAAAGAGAGAAACTAATAATGCTGCTCCCAACCTCAGGTCTCCAGAGTTAATACATCTGGATGTCAGTGGAGAACGATGACAAGATAAAGAAGCCACTGCAAATAACGGAAAATGAGGTTAGCGCAGGCGCTAACGCAGTGCTAAAGCCAAACCGCTGCTGCTTTATTGTTTTCTCGTAGCGTGTCCTGCACAGCTATCAGCAGTAAAGCTCAGTAAAACTGCTGATTAGATGAGTTAAAATCATGAGGCCTTGGAGCCGTACAATTTTGGTCATTAGGCAAACTCGGGATAGTTGGACAGATCTCTTAGCCATCTGGAAGAGTGCAAGTTTTCCTGTAAACTTTTTTCTTGTGGGTCTTGTAAATAAACACTCATCTTCTAATTTTTCCTCTTATAAAAGCTGACAGAGGCTGGATTATAATAAGTAGATGGGTTATTTATCATGTTTGTGAAATCACAAAGAAGCCATGTGCATTTCTCAAAAATTCTGTAAGCAAATGCATTGATTTATGAAAGGCTCACATGTGTTATTTTTAAACCAGGAAATACTTTTTAAAATGAAAATGATGCTCCAACTGAGTGATAGTCATAATTTGCGTACAAAATAGTTTGAAGTATTGAACAAATATTGAAATGGTTTAGGATTAGATTACTCTTTAAAATAGCATAGTTTGTAACAATAAAAAATTTATATTTGTTTTGTTTTCATATTTTAACATCAAAATCCATGTCTGGAAGTATTTTGAATTTTGATTATATATGTAGTTAAATATTATTTTTTTAAATTATTATTTAATGTGTCATTATTTATCAATTTATTTTAATTCATTTAAAAAAATTTTTTTTATTTGTTTTCTGTTTTAAATGATGTATTTTATATTATTTTTTTTATTTGCCTGTTTTATTTAATTTAATTCAAATTCATTTATTTAGATTATTAGTTTGTTCATTTATGTAAGTATTTATTTGTTTTTTTTTGTTTAATTCTAACTGCTTTCATACATTTAATAAAACGTTTTATTATGTAGTTTTATTCATTACATTTTTACATATTTGTACATTTTTACATATTTGTTTCTTTTTTATGAAATTCTAATATATATATATACACACATACACACATATACAAATAGACACACACACATATATATATATATATATATTATTTTTATTTTATATAATTCTGATTAAATTTTTTTTTTATTATTATTTAATGTAGTTATATTTATTTAATTTAATTTAATGTATTTGTTTGTTTTTTATTTTGTTAAAGATTATTTATTTAATTTGAATGTGTTTTTTATTTTAAGTAAATGTAATTAATTAATTAATTAATTAATTGTATTTATTTTTAGAAGCATTTAAAAATGAAAGCACTTCTTTGGTCAGTCTAAAAAATGACCAAAGATGACGCATCTTGCACTCATGGGAAGTCTCCAAAAGAAGCCGTGCTCAATCATACGCAAGCATGTTTGTCGGTATTAAAAGCTTAAATGTTATTTTTACACCCAGCTGAAGCGATGCCAGTCTAAAATGAATACTTTTTACTGTCTGGCAGATATTGAGATGTCTGCAGTGAGTTTTGTTGTGTTGCACATCAGACCTGCCAAGAAGCTCGATTTGTTTGGTGCATTCTATTTCTATCTGCGTTTTGACAGGGTATAATCAATGCTATCGCTCTCTTTGTGTGCTCTCTTGCAGACAGCGCTACGTATCCTCTAAGAGGAAGTGATGTCACGACACCATCACCGCTTTGAGAGAGACTATCGAGGCCCCTGGGACCGTCGCGAGCGAGCCGGAGGCCTTCACAATGGCGTTGGCAACAGCACCTGCTCCTCAGCACCGCCCGTGGCCAACGGCAACAACCGTCCGGGACTCCTCCCGCTCCCGGTCATCCCGTCCCTCCTTCCCACCCCTGTGACCATCGCCGTGACGTCGGCCAGCAACGACCTCGCCGCCAAGCGCTCAGGAGCCTCTGCATCCGCCACGGCACCTGTTGTGAAGGTAGAAGCTGCGAATGACGGGGGCGAAATCCACATCCAAATCACTCGCGTTTCCATTTCACTCACACTGCCAGATTGCTTCATTTGGTCCCGCTCTTCTTCTCCTTGCTAATTTTCTCTTTCATTATGCAAATGAGAAACTCTGAGCAATGGGCCGAATTAATCCCAAGCCCGTGGCTCTGTTAAGTCTGTTGTGGGCAAGAAATAAAAGGCGTCAGCTTGCTATTTGAGTCAAGATGAATGCCATTCTGGAGAATTAGTTCAAGGAACGAGAAAAGCATGAACTGTTGTTTCACTCTTCATGCTGTTTAATCAGATTAGCTTCTGTTTCACTTAGATTTCATGCATAACGACAGTTTACTAGCTACTTGTCATGTGGCTTTTGCAGCCCACGCTCTTATAAGGCGATGATTGACGTGACCTTTGTTTGAGACCCGCAAAACGTACACATTTGGAAGGTATTGTTCACTTGAGGTCTCGTTAATGGCTAATATGAGGTGTTTGCCGTGGTGTAGGTTAGTATAGCGACTCGCCGGAGGTGCGCAGAGTTGTTTTCAGGGTAATTTCTCTTGGTTTCTATCAGTCGAGTCTCCCAGCAGAAGGGCTTGCCAGCTTTTCTCTACTTTGCTTGAAGCCCACTTCAGGGAGCAATCCGGGCTCAAAATCCTGGCATCTCCAGCTACAGCTACTGTCATCTCACATTGGCGTTTTTTGTTTCAACTTTTGCGCTTGAGTGAATTCCGTGGGACTTCTGTGGCCGGAAAGCTTTGTGAGTATCAATCGAAACGCTTTAGCATTATGCAGATTGTATTAACACTAACCCTGTGGGCGAACGCTAGCAGTTGGATGCAGACTGCCGAGTTCTGCTTTGACTTTGACTTTGACTTTGACGAGTCCCTCTGATGCGTGTTTTAGTTTACAGAAGAAAAAAACCTGAACTTTTTAATCTAAAAAGCAGTTAGCTGCACTACGATTTAAAAATTATTTTTCAAAGCTGAAAATAAGTATGCTTCACAAGAAAATACTACAATTAAATGTGTTACTTGCCATTTCTTTGTAATAATTTGTGAAATTTACTAACAAGTGTTTCAAAATAAATCCTACACCATTTTTTCCACTGTGTACAATATAAACTTTTAGATTATAGGAATCTAGGAATCTATTATGACAGCATTTAACAATTCTGGACAGAGGTTGCATTTACACTAAATACAACAAATGATTGTTATAAAAAAGTTGAAAAAAGCAGCGTTTAACCGAAAAAGAGACTTTTCGGATCAGTGAATCATTACTTGTTGAACTGTATGTGGAGACATACAAAGTATTTCAGTCTCATGTTTAATTCAATGTGTTACTAGCCATTTCTTTGTAAATATTTGTGAAATTTACTAGCGATTTCTAAGTGAAAAGTGTTTCAGAGTAAATCATACACCAATTTAGAGACCATAGCTAAAAAAGTTTAGAAATATTGTGAAAATACATATCATAATTGTGACTTCATTGTGACTACATCGTGACAAAGTCCTAACTTTAAAAATAACTAATGTCAAATAATGTCATAAATATATAGTTCAGTCATGAAACTCTAGATGGCGCAGGCTGATGGGTTGTTAACGTAACTGATGATATTCAAAGAGTTAAACGACTTGACACAAGCTGATTGGTTCATGATGCATATGCAGCCAATGAGCTTACTGCCTTGCATTTATATGGCTGGCTAGCATTCACTAGAGATTCCTGCAGCACGCTTTCAGAGTTTCTCTGAAACCCTCCACCTTCCCCAGCTCCACCTGTATAGATCTGCTAAGGGTTATTTTATATGCTATTTGTGCAGCAGCAGTATGTCTTAAATACTCACGGCACCGTATCGCTGTATGCATTAGCAGTAGCAAATTCCTGTACTTGCTTGCAGCAGCAGCAATAATCTACAACTACAGCAATAACCAACAGCAGCAGCAATTCAGCAGCAGCAGCAGCAGCAGCGTAGCAGATCTATTCCGCCAAGACCAAATACATTAACATTGTCATATCCATCACCGTGCTAAAATCTTCCGAGAGTTGTCATGATTGAATAACACTTAAGAGTATACCTTCCTACAGCTATATTAGCAATAGAGCTGTTATTTAGGTTCATGTAACCAGTAGCATATTTTGAGTTCAGAATGGCATTTTTGAAGAAATAATGAAGGATATAGATGTTATTTATACATATCAAGACAAACTACTGTTTATGTTTGCTTTCAGTAAAGTTTTTTTGTAATATTTTATTCAGCAAAGATGCATTACATTTTTTTTTTTTTAAGTGACATTAAAGACATTTAGGACATATATCTCTGTCTTAAATGCTGTTTTTTGAACTTTCTATTCATCTAATACTCCTGAAAAAAAATGCATCACAATTTCCACAAATATTTTAAACAAACTGTTTTCAACATTGATAATAATAAGAAATGTTTCTTGAGCAGCAAATCAGCATATTAGATCATGTGGAACTGGAGTAATGATGTGGAAAATTCAGCTTTGCATCACAAGAATAAATTAGATTTTAAAATATATTCAAATAGAAAACAAGTTATTTTAAATTCTAATATTATTTCACAATGCTACTATTTTTACTGTATTTTGGATCAAATAAATGTAGCCTTGGTGAGCTTTTAAAAAGTAGTGTATGTGGAAAAATGCTTTCACAACATTGCTGTGTTAGTTGTTGTGCTTGTTGCATTCTTCAAAAATGTATTCGACTTCTGTTTTCCACGGGAAAAAAATAGCAACAAACAGGTTTGGAATGACATGAGAGTGAGCAAATAATGACAGAACTTCTCTTTTAAGTTAGCAGCATTGCTACTTTTAGTTAGTTAGTCTCCAGCACTGGAGGGAATGTGTTTACCTCGGCTTTCTTTAATTATTGCCTGAAGGAAACTCATCAGAACACGTTAGAGTCTTGAGGGACCGACACTTTCTCTGTCATCTGTCATCAAAGTCCCCATGTTGTTGTGCCCATGGTCCAGCTCATAGATGCTATTCAGATAAATATAAAAGCAAAAGCCGCAGAAAGACATGAGAAGGAAAGAGAAGGTTTTATCTAACGCCTTTCGTCTTTCCTTGGTTATGACATGGATGTCTAATAAGGCAAATCATTTGTGTGTGTGTAGTTAATGACTCTGAATGCTGCGTGTTTATCTGGAAACGTGTTTGTTTTTAACCTTGACAGGTATGAAGCATGTGATTTGAGTTTGTGTGGCTGATTTACAGTATGTTTGTGAGTCTGTTTTTGTGTGCAAGACAGATCGGCATCTAATTAGCGAGATGGAGAGGGACCCTCGTGTCGACTCACACGTCTTTTTGTGACAAACTCTACACAACGAACAATAAATAACGCAGCTACTGTTACTTTAAGAGGCTCATCTGCCTGAGCTGTCTGTCATGACTAACGACACTTCAGAACCAACAAACGACTCGTAATTGAACTAAAGGTGTGGCAGCTTATTTACTCGCCGCCTCTTGTAATTAATTTTGTTTGTTTCTTTATGTATTCCCCCGAGCATAACCACAAATCCACAGCTGCTGACAGAGACATTTTTTCATAATTCCAGGAGTGCTTGAGAAAGTTTATTATAGTCTGTTTAGAGCAGTTGTTCTCAACCAAGGGGCCGGGGCCCATAAGAACGCCTCAGCAAACTTGTAAATGGCAAGATGACTTGAAACTATTTAAAAGAAGACAAATCAAGCATAAAAATAAGCTAAAACAATAAAAAAAATTTGAAGAATTTTAAAAGAATGATTTCTAGACCTGGAAAAGTCATAAATTAAATCAAAACTTATAACTTCATGGGCATGTTTATACATTTTATGAATACACTTTTTTTTTTTTGTTGTGCCAAGCTCTAAAATAGTTTTATTTTATAATTTTTTTAATTATTATATGTGGGTAAAAAAAAATTTTTTAAATTTATATATATATTTTTTTTTTTTTACAAATCCTTGTCCAGTAAATCACAAAGAGTCTTGAGTTCTATTGATTGTGGAAAATTGGTGGCCTTGGAATCCAAAACATTGAGAACCACTGGATTAGAGAGTCACACTTGAGCGATGCACTAATTATTTATATGTATTACTAACAAAAAAGTACCAAAAAGTATTTTACCATGTGCCATGGTATTATTTGAATTTACCATGATGTATCAATATGGCACAATGTTAAATGATTTAAGGAAATTAAATTAAATTGCTAGTAAATTTCACAAATAATTACAAAGATTTTTTCAAAGATTACAAAAATTACCGGTGAAATACTGTGGAAACTATGCGGGCTGTCAATTCTGGGTGTGACACAGGAGTTTAAATTAACAAAATTTAGCTTATTGTACCATTCAAAAGTTTGGATTCAAAAAATACAATAAAAACTGTGATTTTATTTATTTATTTATTATGTTGAAAACGGTTGTGCTACTAAATTTGTGAAAATATTTTTTCAGGATTTTTTTGATGAATAGAAATGTAATAATGGAATTTAATTTAATAATGGAATTGAAATCTTTTGTAAGTAAGATGTTAATAAGTGTTAATAAAAAAAATATTAATAAATCTTGATGACCCCAAACTTTTAAACAATTATTTATTTAGCATATTTTATTATTTCATTTAGCAATACAACAAAGCGATTCATCCTAAGCAGGCATTAGCTTAGGAAAAATGCAAAATATAACAAATATAGAGTTAACATTATGATTCACTACCTAATGTATGATACAGAATTGATTGGACGAGACCACACATAAACACACAGACTTTATATGATCTGTATCACTGCATGTTGATAACCGACATACTGAAAATGTGAAAAACGATCATCTGATAGCTGAATGGATCAAATTACACGCGCTCTCCCAGTTATGCTACATTTCAAGACACATTACTGTGAGATTACCTACAAGAGACCAACCATCACATACAGCTTGAGTCTGTTTCCTGCTCCATTCTCAGTTAAATGCATGAATCACTGGTTAACCTGGGTCACTTCGCAGTGCTGGTCAGAGCTATTTGCACATCGCAAATTGTTTGCAAATCGCATCTTTCTGTTGGCAAAAGCAGTTTCATTCTCTTCTGGTGCATGACATACATGCAGCTGTTTGTGCTGATTCCGTTTGTTTACAGAGGAGCATTTTTGAATTCTTGATTCTTTTTTTTCTTAAAGGGGTCATATGATGCTGCTAAAAAGAACATTATTTGGTGTAATGAAATGTGTTTATGCGGTTTAAGGTTCAAAAAACATTATTTTCCACATACTGTACATTATTGTTTCTCCTCTATGCCCCGCCTTTCTGAAACGATTTTTACAAAGCTCATCGGTCTGAAGAAGCGAGGTGTGTTCTGATTGGCCAGCTATCCAGTGCGTTGTGATTGGCCGAATACCTCAAGCGTGTGACAGAAATGTTACGCCCCTCATCATATTGTGATGCCGTGTCCCGGCCGGAGTGTAACATAAAACCATGTCTGAATTTGTGATCGGCGAAATGACAAACAACAAGTGCTACTCTACACTGCCCAAAAAGCTCGCGTTTGAATCGTCAGTGGCAAATTCTTTCAATATAAAAAACGTACTTACAAACTGTTAGTCAGAACAGCCGGCATTGTAGTCTCCTCTCCCAGGATCAGGAAACAGTCCTCCATAAAATGCCCTGGACACATCTGAATATTTGGGTTAAACTGTTCTGGAACAGTGTTGTAAATACAACTTAACCACTGATTTTTAGTCATGTCCTCTTTTGGAAGGCCAAACAAAGTAGTTTCGCTTTCACAACGAAAAAGCGTCACACACCTAGAGTGAGCCGCGGCCTAGAGTAGTTAGTAAGTGTTAGTGAGGCCAGCAGTGGGTGCTCACCCTGTGGTCTGTGTGGGTCCTAACGCCCCAGTATAGTGACGGGGACACTATACTGTCAACAAGCACCGTCCTTCGGATGACAGCGTTAAACCGAGGTCCTGACTCTCTGTGGTCATTAAAAAAATCCCAGGATGTCTTTCGAAAAGAGTAGAGGTGTGACCTCGGCATCCTGGCCAAATTTGCCCATTGGCCTCCTAACAATCCCCATATCCGCTGATTGGCTTCATCACTCTGTCTCCTCTCCACCAGTAAGCTGGTGTGTGGTGGGCGTTCTGGCGCACTATGGCTGCCGTCGCATCATCCAGGTGGATGATGCACACTGGTGGTGGATGAGGAGATACCCCCTGACAATGTAAAGCGCTTTGAGTGCCTAGAAAAGCGCTATATAAATGTAATGAATTATTATTATTATTATTATGCGGAAGCCGGCTTGAGTGAGCAGAGGCGGGCGGGCTTGAGAACGGTGCTGCCTGCGGATTCAACGAAGGAGCAACCACATGTGACGACCCCAGTCTGGACTCCGCTTCGTCCACGGTGAAAGCCGATCCGGCGATCCACAGCGCAAAGTTGATGTATTTCCTCAGCGACCAGCACGGATCAGCTCCAGGCATGACGAAGCGGAAATCGTCCTCTTTTGGAAGGCCAAACAAAGTAGTTTCGCTTTCACAATGAAACACAGCGCCTTCACGACATGGCGGCGGCAACAACAATACTACAGCGAGAATAAAAGTTACACCTTCTTTCTTTGCGTGAACATTTGGGCGGCGTTATGCAAATCTTCCCACATCGTGACGTAGACATGTGGGGGCGTGTTAGAACGAGCCGTTTTAGGTAGGCGTGGTTGACTCTTAACTTTAATAAAGAATATCTCTTTGGATTTGAGACTTTAGTCTTTGCAACTTTACAGATCTTCTTTACGCACCAAGAGCTTGTAACACTCCAAAGAGAAAGGAAAAATTTAAATCGCATCATATGACCCCTTTAACTAATAACAGTGGCTTTGGGCTCCTTTGAGCAGGATTCTTGATCAGTGTCATCAGTAAGGATGAAAAAGTGAATGATGTCTTGAGATAAACAGGTTTAATAGACATGTGAGTTTGATAATCGTAGCTTAAGTGGAATAATTGATTCTTGAATTCTTGAAATGCAGTGGTCCACCTTTAGTTATTCTTACCTTTTTGTGCATTTATAACATTCATACGCAAGACCCAAGAACTTCGGTAACTTCAAGATCCAATAGATTATTTTAGTATCCATGCAGTATGCCATTTCTTTCTCTTAACAGAAGCACATGATTGGATTTAACAATAGGGCATGTTATTATGAACTTTTTAGAAATGCTTCAAAAATTCTGTGGAAATGTGCAGCTCT
>NW_015505456.1:2001217-2024357 GCF_001515645.1 Sinocyclocheilus grahami | reverse complement strand
GTGTGTGTGTGTGTGTGTGTGTGTGTGTGTGTGTGTGTGGAAATGCTCTTGCCGAGTGAAAATCCTCATGGCTCTGAATAAATGTTTATCTCTGTCTTCGAGGGATATCGGTCATGTTTTATATATATATATATATATATATACTGTATATACTCATTTAAAATGTAATATTATTATATTATAATTGTGTAATTAATTGGGGGCAATGGGCAGTCGTGGCCTAATGGTTTGAGAGTCAAAGATCGAGGGTTCGAGTCTCAGGTCCGGCAGGAATTGTCGGTGGGGGGAGTGAAAAGGTTTTCCAAAAACTTTTCAAAAACTACGCTATGTTGCTTTTGCAAGCGCTGGCATTTCCTTCAGGAAATGCAAATGTAGTTGTGTTGTAGTACCATTTTGGAAAAGCACTTTTACATTTGCCTGTGCCAAATCCAATCAGCCGCAACTGCTTCCAACATGTTTCTATGGATTTAAAAACAAATTCACTTTTGCCATTTCAATGTTTTCTAATAGTTTTGGGCCTATTTATCAGTGGATTCGTTTGAAGGTTAGATCTCATAGCTGAATAAACATGCATTTTCACAACATAAGTGAGGGAAAATTTACGCAGAATGATGTGAGGGGCAATTCATATCAATGTGAGTGCCAAACTTCAAGGCTTTAGCTCTCCCTCACACATTTAAAGGGTGTTGTGTACTACAGTGCGCATATTCAGAGAGAGAGAGAAAGCAGACCAGCTGCAAGTGTGAAGCAGAAAATGAATGAATGATGGAAACAAAGCGTCTCTGAGCCAAGGGCAGCTCAGCGGGGAGACATGAACTTTGGTTGACTTGCAACCTTTACTGTAAAATTGCACAGAAGTGTTGTCATTGAGATGATTTCATTCGAGAAATGCACTGGAGAAGATTTCTTTGTGATCCCTCAGAATTATGCAGATAAACTGCCAAATGTTTAATGCTAATTCCCAGCATGAGGTTTCATTAAGGAATCACTCAAATGAAAATTGGAGCTTAAAGTTCAACCAAAAATGAAAAGTCTGTTGTAATTCACTCTTTGTGTGTTGCTCTGTTATGGTTGCTGTTTCCATGCAATCACAATGAATGGGGAATGAAGCTTTCAAGTGACTTGTATAAGAAATGACTTGCCGTGCTTTGAGGACATAAAATGTTATTGTTTGAGGAATGGACCAAAAATAAGAGTTATCCATTGAAAATTGCATTTAAAAGACAAGTAGCGATGTCCAATTTGTGAATGAATCATTCTTTAGAGTTGGATCTTTTCAATTGATCCGGTTCACAGAAGATCTCTGAATGATTCATTGATTAAATGAACTGATTTAGTTTACTGACTCAATAGGGATGTAACAATTCACTCAACTCACGATGCGATACGATTCACGATACTGACTTCACTAAACGATTTTCTCACAATTTTTATTTGTATTATTATTATTTGATTTGATTTGTTTTTTACAAAATGAGGTTTAAGACAAATTACAAATGAAAAGATGTCCTTTTATTATTGCTTGGACAAAATGCTGCTTTGTAAAATTGAAATATGTCTTTTAACAAAACAAAATTTTTAATTTTAAAACAAACCCCAAATCAAACAAATAAATAATAAAAATAAAAGAAATCTCTTCATGTAAAACTAAGGCTTTGCCTGTGCCCTTTCCATTTAAAATGAAAGGCAAGCACTGCATTTTAATCGCGATCCAAACAAAGATGCTGCATACACGCAGCATAAGCAGTTTTTGATTTAAATTAGACTGTATAATTTCTCAATTTGAAGCAAAAATAGAATGCTCTGACTATCTTTGTGAAACTATACTACATAAAACATATCTGCACGAAAAACAAAAACAGCAGACGAGCTGCACGAGATGCAGATTCACTCTCTGACAGCAGGTGGCGCTTATGGAACAGCAGCGATACAGCGTTTCCTTGGTTGCCGCTGTAAACAAAGCAGTGCTGCGCTTATTAACACTACTATAATATCCATTATACAGAGGCAAGATGAAAATACCATCTAAAGTTTTCTAAAAGCAGTCAGTTCCCCTCAGAGATACATTCATATAAACTCCCACCCTCAGTTGTATCACGATTCGTTTAATATCTCAACCGATTTGAATCGTCACATATTTGAATTGATTTTCAACCGGCTCGGGGTTTATCGTTACATCAGTATGACTCAATGATGCAGTCAGTGATTAAAAGCACTTGAGGTGAAGATTTCCAGTGAATACCGCTGTAAATTTTAACCTGTTTCTCAAAGAAAACTTCTAAAGACTTGAAATATAGTTGTATGGATCATTTTAAAGGTATTTTTTGATCATTTATTTTCTTTAAACTTAAAACCCAGTTTAATTTGGGAGGTGCCTCCTCAATTGGCCAATTCATGGATGAATTCTAGCTCACCAATCAGGCAGTTAATAACACAGCAGCTACCCTTCATTACTACCCTTCATTACCGAGACGTGATGAAGGTCAAAAAACACACGGTCTCGGCGGTTTCTGCCAACTTAAAAGACTTGAAATATAGTTGTATGGATCATTTTAAAGGTATTTTTTGATCATTTATTTTCTTTAAACTTAAAACCCAGTTTAATTTGGGAGGTGCCTCCTCAATTGGCCAATTCATGGATGAATTCTAGCTCACCAATCAGGCAGTTAATAACACAGCAGCTACCCTTCATTACCGAGACGTGATGAAGGTCAAAAAACACACGGTCTCGGCGGTTTCTGCCAACTTCATTTGCGTTCCAGTAAACGCATTCAACAAGATGCAAATGAGAGAGCGGAGATTCATGGTGTCTTTGCTTCTTCTGGGATTATACATCACAGGTTACAGATTTCATTAATTTCCTCTTGATATTTACTGCTCGTTTATTTCTCTCAGGGGAGTGAGGAGAAAAAGTGACGCCATGGCAGTGTCATTTGAATCATTAGTCCCAAGTGCTGTCATCTATCGCTATATGCCATTTAAATCTTGAATGGAAAGAGGCGAAAAACCCGGCTCCTCTTCAGAAGTCATGAAGATGAAATATTAATGTTTTTTAGTGTTCTGGCCTTGAATACTCAATTTACTATTCATATGTTGATTATAAAGAAGCAGAACACAATTTTGAGAGTCAAAATATGGGCCCTCTGTGTGTTGATTTTCTCATCTTTTTCCTCCATGTTTTTATGTTTTAGTAACGTGGCACCGGAATAAAGCCGACCCTCTCGTCTGCGATTGTTAATAATAAGATCGACACTTTAATGGCTTTAACAGCTATATTAACCTTCCAAAAATCAGATTGGTTTCATTTGGATTCACAAATCCCTTTTTTGCTGGATAAAGTCACATTTTAACCCTAACCTAACCCTAACCCTAACCTAACCCTAACCCTAACCCTAACGTGGCACGGAATAAAGCCGACCCTCTCGTCTGCGATTGTTAATAATAAGATCGACACTTTAATGGCTTTAACAGCTATATTAACCTTCCAAAAATCAGATTTGTTTCATTTGGATTCACAAATCCCTTTTTTGCTGGATAAAGTCACATTTTAATGGGATTTTCCAAACAAGCAATGTTTTTTTTTTGTGCGCAGTCAAAATACAGCCATTTTAGTCTCATAAAATGACATTTGACACAAGTTAGTGTTGTAGAGAATACATTTACATTTGTCCATTTGGCAGATGCTTTTATCCAAAGCGACTTGCAGTTGAGGAATCAGTGTTAATTTTGACAACAAATTTGGATTTAGTCATTTAGGCAATTATTTTTAGTCATATTTTAGTCATCTGAATTGTTTTTGTTTCAGTCTAGTTTTAGTTTGACTGAATGTCATAAGATGTTAGTCGACTAAATCTACAGTAGATTTAGTTGGCTTAATTCTACAGAGTAATGCATTTATTAAGCATTTCTCAAAAATTTCCAAACTCATTATATAGGTTTGATATTAAGGTTTTATCATGCAATATAGACACAGATTTAACTGCTGTGACACACAACATGCCTTTATATTAAAATGAAATAAAACCACTTCTCATAAAGAAACAAGAACATGGTCCTCCTTTGAGTGAAATACCAGTGGTTATATAATATGCGTTCTTTATAACTTACCACATTCTTCATTTTTTCAAGCAGACATTTATTTACATAAATACATTTTTATTCATTCTTATTAGGGCTACTAAAGTCTCTCAATCAAGAGCAGTGAGTGATTTTCTCTTTCTTTTGTTGTTTGATTAACATAAATGACACAAAACAGCAACTAAATTAGGCTGCTGTCCCTTTATAATCGAATGCACGGGTGCTTTATACTGATACACATCCGATATTCTCACAACTGAGAATAACCGATTGTGTTTACGTGAATACTTGTCAAAACGAGAACTGAATTCAGTACTCGTGCGCTGTGTCTGTGAGAGGTGCTTTTCTGTGTGCGTGCTTCGGGTGTGTGCGCTCAAAAAAAAAACCCGGACCGAATTGATTTCTCTTTTGCATCGTCATGCTTTTCAAATGTATCCACATGTCTGCTCTTCTCTTACTCCCAGATATTGACATTTTTGAACAGTTTATGAGACGTGCAGCAAGTGTATACTAGCTTATGTCCCGCCGGATAGATCAATAGGCCATGTTACAGATCAAATGTTCGCATCTGACCTCCTAACCACGCAGGAGATTCGTTCTGACTGGATCTCTTCCCATTTCCCAACATTTTCATCTCGTTTTAATTCATTGGCAAAAACGTCAATAGATTTTCGTCATAGTTTTTGTCATTCAAAATTAGTTTTCATTTAGTTATCATCTCGTTTTCGTCTGTGAAAAATAGTTGTTGACAAATTATTTGTCAACGAAATTAACACTGAGGAATACAACAAGCGATTTATCATAAGATGGCAATAAACACGAAAAGTGCCCGTTATACAAGGTTTCAGTCTTCGTTCAAAAGACCACTTCGTGGTTTTTCTTTTCCATTTTCTGCTTTGCTAATTATACATGATCCAACCGCCATGTCCGTGTTTTCTTCATTTAAAAGGAAATCCTTTCCTGAATGAATCCTATTTCATGCTCTCTTCTTACAGAAACTTCAGATTGGCTTGCTGCAATTGTACACTTGAAGCTAATGCTAAAGTAAACTCATAACCGTGTGTGTGCATAAGTCTGATAGTGTTACATCTTGAGTGTCTTGGATCTTTTATTGATGAGGTTTTCCTTTTTTGAAGACATTTAAATACACGTCTGCATTCGTATCTTTACAGAAAACCAACTTGAAGCTCTTCAAAACTTTTTTTCTTTGTCGGAGTTCAATGGAGGAAAGAGGCCATTGTTCCTGAGACAGTGAGAATTTGATGTTTTGAGGTCAAAATATGATTAAAAGGAAAAACAAATGGCTTTGTCAATTGTACTTAACATACTTTATTCAACATGCACAATGAAAATAAAGCTCATAAATCGAACATTGTGGCCAGTTTTAGAGTTTTACGCGGGATATTTTTCAGACAAGTACTGTCTGCACTAAACATTACTGTTTTAGTGCGCTGTATAAGCGCACGTCTGTGAAGGGTTTTGGTGGGAATGTTTGGAAGACTCATCACATAGCATTCCTCAATAGTCCTCGGGAGACACAATGCTGTAAATGTTCTGTACGGAAATTCCAAACCAATTACTTTCCCCGTGCTGTCTCCTGTCTTAAACATGAATTACAGGATCTGGCTGTGCCTTGTGGGTTTGGATCCATGAGATGTCTTTCCGCCGTGTCTTTGTTCAAAGGCAGTTCCAAACAGCTCCGGTGCCTTTTCGGTCCAATCCTAAATTCATTTGTTTGATCTATTGCCACATCAAAGACATTTAAGCCCAGTTGGCCAGTAATTGTACACAACAGGCAGTGTATTTTATGGAACGATATTCCGGACAATTTTCAAATAGAATAGCAAATTGTGTTTTCAATTGCGTTTTCAATATGTGGACGCATAAATTGTGACATAATCCAAATGCAATTGCAAATCCTGCATTACCGTTTGCATTTTCGCTTTCGCGAACGCACAGCTACGGCCAAATTTCAAATGAAAAAGCAAAGTCCATTTGCAGCTGTATTTCCCATGTCTTAGGAGTTACGAGCCAGTCATATTTAAATAGCAATATTAATTACCAGTTTGCTTTTTCACTCTCGCTGCGTCGCGCATGTAACCTGCCAAAACTCAAATGCAATTGCAATTCCTTGTGCGTTTGAATTTCCGATGTCTACATGGAAAGCTGCCAATCAATGTGAGGGGGCGGGGCTATACTAGGGGGCGTGTTTGTATTGGGAGGTGACGTCACTCACAGACGACTGTGCCGAATGCTCTGATCAATGGAGGTAATCGGTAAAGGCTCCACTAAAGGCAGCTACCAATCAGTTTCACACCTGTGTGAATGAACAGACATTGCAACCTTCTTGGCACAATACATAATTCTGTCTTTTTTACCCCAAATGTAGCGCCTATCCCCTGCTAACAGCGGGAGCCACAACGGTATGCACAATAGGTCAATATTCACTATTCAATATTCAATATTCACTCACTATGGGTGAGTAAATGACACATTTTCCTTTAAAACCCACCAGTGCTTTCTGAAAAGTGTTTAATTGACTAGTAGTTTAATTGACTAGTTGATTTTAAAAGCATGTCGTTTTGCACATCCCTGGTGTCTGTTGGATTTTGCATTCTTCAAAACAAAATGAGTCATCCCAGCCGATAGAGTCAATGTAAAATGTTGTATTTTCTTGCAAAACTTCCCCATCCCCATCCCCGTCAGCTTTGTTTTGTCTCCTTTTTTTTTTTAAACAGTCAGTAGGGTCTCACAAATTTGGACGATTACAATGAACAGAAGGTCAGAACCTCAGGAGAGCATGTGGTACGGACCTGCCCTGCTGCAGGCCTTAAACGGTCATCTTGGATCCGAATCTGGAAACCTCTGTTCTTTATAAATAGCTCAGTGTGGACCTGACAGCGAGACTCTGTTGAAGAATGTTCCAGTGAGAGAGGGCCTCGAGGCATTATGGGCATCAAATGTGTGGAAGAGTCATCAAAATCTCTGACAGTCTCACTGTGAAATCCGCGAGATTGATTTTTCAGTCCAATATGAAAGACAGAGCCCATCTGTGGTGTCGTAGAGACACTCCTCTGGCTGCAGAAAGAGACTGTTGAAGTTGTTTATGACCCTCTTGCACCTTGCCTCCGAGAGAGACTGTAGCAACCTGATTAGCATTTTTCGGCACCAAAAGACCAGCCCCTGTGCTGAGTGAGTTGCAAAAGTATTGCCCTAATAGTGTGTTTCTGGCAGAGTGTCTGGAAGACGAGTGTAGATCTTGTTCTTTTTTCCTCTGGCTGTGTTGTGGAACTGACAGTTCTAACAGTTGTAGAAATAAGAAATGTGGCGTATAAGCAGCATGTATGTCAGCCTTTTTCCTGTTCTCCACCCCTCGTTCCTTCACTCGCTCGGTCTCCGTTTCAAAATATCTTTGTCCTGCATGGTACGAGCGCTTTCTTGTCGAGGGTGTTTGCAGGAGCTGCGGCTGGCCTGACCGTATGCATGCCTGTGTGAAATTGGTTTGTTCATCCATTGTTTCTGAGTGGCAGAGATGTAATGCCTGATAGTGTCGGACTCTGACGCCAGCCGTCAGATCCCTATCTACTGGATCTGCAGAACAATTGGGATCACTGGCTAATGCATCCGCAGGAACGTTTATTTTTGGTGATGGGGTGCCACACATCCAGGTGTTTAAGGTAAAGTCAACAAACTACTGTGTGCTTTCACAGTGCTTTTATGTTAATCAGTATCGTGGATATTGATGGAAGCCAGGGTGGATTCTATTTAGAATTGAGCTGAGAATGGAATTTTTAAATTGCATTTCAATTCCTAAATTTCAGTTGAATTTGAAGGTCCCAGTGATTTTGCCAAGTAATATAGTAAACAGGATGCATGTAAGGAAGTATAGATAGATAGATAGGTAAATAGATGGGCAGATAGACGGTGGATGGAGAGGTAGATGGGTTGGTTGGACAGATAGATGGGTGAATAGGTAGATGGATGGATAGGTAGGCGGATAAGTAGATTGATAATTAGATGAATGGATAGGTAGACAGTAGACAGAATAGTTAGATAAATATATGGGTGGATGGATGGGTAAATGGATGGATGACAGATGACAGATGGGTGAATAGTTAGATGGATAGATGGATGGAAAGATAAGTATATGGATGGATGGATGAATGAATGAATAGGTGGATAGATAAGTAGACAGATGGACAGATAGACAGATGGATAGGTAGATGGGTGGATGGATAGACAGACAGGTGGATAGGTAGACAGATGTATGGCTGGATGGATGGATGGATGGATAGATGAATAGGCTGATGGATGGGTAGATGGGTGGATTGTTAGACAGATGGATGGATGGATAGAGATAGAGAGGAATAAGTAGACAGATAGATAGATAGATAGATAGATAGATATAGAATATCTTCCTTATATTGCAAGCAGTATATTATTTGTCTCATAGTGAGAGTGTGTATGCAGGAGTGTGAGAATGTTCTTCTGAATGAACAATTACTATTCAGTGTTCATCTGTGAATTTGAAGTTACACTTGATCATGTTCCGCTGCCTCTACCTGAAAAGGTCAGTGGCTCGTTTGCCACCATTTAAAAAGGTCATTTTGAAGCACAGGACCTCTTGAGCAGCGTACAGGGTGAGCTGTCTTTGAGCTGCACTATATTGGACATCTGGGAGAAATGCAGTGAGTTCTTTTTCACTGACAGATTCTTTGTAAGCAACACCATTACTGCAACCTCACAGATAGCCGGAGGTTCTCTTGCCAACAACTATAAAAATGACGGTCCATGGGGCCATTAATTTCACCCAGAACTCTTTCTCCATTTTGCATGTTAAATTGAATTGCAACAGGATGTCCTTGGGGTCGTTTTCAAGTGTCAGGAAAGCATCCCTTATGAGCAGAAATTAGAGCAAAATAAGCAAAAGTCATTCGAGGTCTCTTTCTTTTTCTGTGCTGAAGAATTTCTCTCCTAGACTTCCACCTCGACCATCCAAGTTCTTCTCAATTTAACAGCCATCATACATGTCCAGAAATACACCACATACAAGTCCACCATTTTCGGTGACCTTTCATTTCCTTTTCCTTAATGTCATAGAAAATCAAGTCAGCTTAAAATCTGGTCCCAGTATGAGCCCGCTGGAATCTAAAGCCTGCATTTGGCAGGTTTTGCATTCAATCACAATTGTCCGACGAATCCGCAGATGGAAGTTGAGGCCTTTCATATCGCCATTTATTGAATTAAATGTATGCCATTTCAAAAAGAGCAGCAGGAGCTCTGACCTGGTTCAAAATGCCCTGTGTCCGAATCCAGTCCTGCTGGGCTGTGGCGTCATGCCATTTTGGTTCATTGGCAGGAAAAAGCGGCGTCTCTCAGGTCACTCCAACCTGTCAAAATAAATAACTGGCATTTTAAAAAGTTCCAGACAGTAAAAGTTGACATTCAGTGGACTATCTTCTTTAAGGTTAACTTAAAGGAAAGCAGATAACAGATTCAACCATGAACACCTTCAAACCTTTGGAGTAAAATATCATTAAGATCAGGGTTTAAATTGGGCCGGGGCCGTCCAGGGCTGAGCCCCGGCACATAGACTCCAGGGCTCGACATTAACGCTTCATTAATGCCAGACAAGTAACATGATTAAAACATCAGTAACCAAAAATAACTAGGCAATCACCAAAACGCAAGTAGTATTCTGATTTTATTATCCGATTTAGAGTAAGTGGCGAATAGTGTATATACTGTAGGCTATATAATGCATCTATTGACAGTATAAGGTTGCGGTTGCGCTGCTGAGGCGACGCTCATGCAGACTCTCCAGGAGAAATCAACGTGTAACACTAAGAAACTCAGCATACTGAGGTAAAAATTCAAAATGGAAAGTTTTTATATTTAAAACACAGTTAGTTAGACAACATCACACAACATTTTCACCATTACGACTGTTTAATAGCTCTATAAACAGTTCAATAAGTAAATGCAATAATATTAGGTCACTTACATTTTAGGCGGAACACGTGCAGCGCATCTCTCAGTAACCAGCCGATTCATTGCTGATTGATTACGTGTTTTGAACGAATCGGTTGAGTCATAAACATTAGCCCATGCATAAACATCTGATGAATCTCCCATTTGAACGAATCGTTTGAATGAACGACTCAATGACTCAATCATTAAATGCTCATGTAACACAGTTTGTAGATCGGGAAGAAGGAGGCGGGAACCGGCGAACATTTTAACAAAACTTTAATAATAAAATAAACACAAAACAGCACAACAGCCCCTCGCGGACGACTGTCGCGCACAAACAGAACTAAAACACAAAATAAAGTCCAGGCCTGGTCCTCTCTCATCTTTCACTGTCGTAGCTTCTCCTTTTATCCTTCCGGAGCTCCTCCGTGGGACTCGAGAACGGTGAGTGGTGCAGGTGTCGCTCATTATCAATTACTCCACCGGCCTCGCTCCGTTCCCACGGCTCTCGGCCCCCGGCCCCACCCCCACTCGTCACAGCTCACTACTGGCACCTACTGGCGTTTCACCCCCCCCCCCCCCACATAACAAATCCCAATTTAACGCCTGATTAAGATCAGTTTTCAAAAGCTGAAGATTCAGAGCTAATGCAACTTGTGTTTTATGCAAAGGATCAGACACACACATATGGAAAAAAATCAATGCATATGTGAGTATATATATATATATATATATATATAAAATACAAAAAAAGGTCAAAGTGTATTCATTTTTATTATTTAAAATTAATATTAAGCAAAGTATACATATTCATTATATGGTTTGTTGCATTTTATTATTTAGATTTAACGTTGTTTTTCATCTGCCCTGCCTGCCTCTTTTATTGACATTTACATGAATGTTCAGCACAAAACATATCCATTATTTACCCTCTAAGGGCTTTAGTTAAGCAAAGCCATTTGAAAATGAACATATCCATTAAGTATTTCTTGAAATATATGAAATTGTAGTCTGAGGCTTGCTTGATTGTCGTGCGTGATCTCCATTTCATTTTGAAACAAAGAGGTGCAGTGATTGAAGCGCCTTCACACGGGCCGATGGTGAGTAATGCCGCTCCTTGCAGGGCATTGAAAGACACCACACTAATTTGTCTGCATTTCCAATTGGCTGCATCTAATGGCAGCAGCAGTGCATTGTTAAAGTTTGTTTGGGGCCACATGTGCAGCAGGAGAAATCGATAACCAATTGACTGAGATTTCATAGCCTTTAATTTTGAAAGGTTCAAGGCAAGACTTTCATCCGTATTGTCCTTCCAAAATATACAAAGTGACTGGCGTTGTTTAATATAATATTGTGTTTGGAGTAAATATAATGGAAAAATATGCTGCACACGCAGCCTGTAGTTTATGGATTGCTGTGGAAGTAGTCATTTGCTGCATCTTTAACTCTCTCTCTCTCTCTCTCTCTCTCTCTCTCAGAAACTTTATATATACTTTATATTATATTTATATAAATATTTAAATAATATGTGACCCTGGACCAAAAAAAGGGTTTTTGTTAAATGTGAGCCAAAATCATCACAATTAAAAGAACCAAAGACTTAAACTACTTCAGTCTGTGTGCACTGAATTTATTTAATACACGAGCTTCACAATTTGAGTTGAATTACTGAAATAAATGAACTTTTCCACGACATTCTAAATGATTGAGATGCACCTGTATGCATTGCTAAGAACTTCATTTGGACAGCTTTAAAAGCGATTTTCTCAGTATTCTGATTTTTTTGCACCGTCAGATTCCAGATTTTCAAATAGTTGTATCTCGGCCAAATATTGTCCTATCCTAACAAACCATATATCGATGGAAAGCATATTTATTCAGCTTTCAGATGATGTATAAATCTCAATTTTAAAAAATTGACCCTTATGACTGGCTTTGTGGTCCAGGGTCACATATTATTATTAATATTAATTAAAAAATTGTTTATTTTTTATATAATTTTTTACAATTTATTTTATTTTTATTTAGTGCTTTTCACAATCCATGCTGTTTCAGAGCTGCTTTACAGAAAATTGTCCCTTAATGTCTTGAAGCCCCCAGCGAGCATGCAAAGGCTACAGGGATCGATGTTCATTGGCCAACAGGCCATAAATGCCTTAATTTCGGGTCCTATCCCGACGTTGTGCTTCGCTGGGAATCTGAAATCATTATGAGTGCTCTTTGCATTGGTAAAAGCATCTGGCTGTTTATTAGACATTAAGCCTTCAATCAATGTAGTGTACTTCTGTCTTAACCGGAAGATGGTTTAAGTTTGTCCTAGTGTTTGCCTGGAAAGTGTGGACCTGAAAAGTGCTCCAGATTCAACTATCAGACAAGTTTGGACAGGCTGGGAGACCAGCAAATACACTTCTAAATTAAGGTTTTTAATTTGCATTGATGGTTCCATGAAGAACATCTATGAAACCTTTCCATTCCGCAAAAGTTGTGCATACCTTCAAAGGTTCTTTATTGGAATCTATGGTTCCATGAAGAACCGGTAACATCCATGCACTCTGAAAAATAAAGGTTCTTTAATGACATTGCTGCTTCCATGAATAATGTTTAATATCCCTGGAGCCTTTTCCTTGCTCAAAAGGTTCTTTATAGTGGAAAAGCATTCTTCGAATTATTCAAATATTGTTCACACTAAGAAAATAATGGTTCTTTTAAGATTGTGGAACCTTCGGTTGCACAATAAGTTTTTTCCTTAAGATCATTACAATGTTCTTGACACTAAGAAACAAGAGTTTTTTAAAGTACTGTTTACTGAAAGGTTCTTAGGGGAACCAAATATGGATCTCAAACAGCATTGCTGCACAACCCCCCTCTTGAATCCTTTATTTTTAAGAGTGTGGAACCTTCTGTTGCATAAAAGGAAATAAATAAATTTATAGTGGAAAGAAGGACTTTCCAAAATGTTCTTTACACTAAATGAAAATGGTTATTTTAAGAACTGTTCACTGAAAGGTTCTTTGAGGAACCCAACATAGTTCTATGGTATCACTGCTGAAACCCCCTTTTAGAGCCTTTTAAAAGATTTTTTTTCTGCATGTCTTTATCTCTTCTTTGCATATGTGCTCCTCAACCACAGGCCAATTCTCAGGAGAAGCCTGATCGTGAGCTGTCATCTTAATAAGAGACACATTAATAAAAGATAAGCTTTGAGGAAGTTTGGGGGCGACTCAATCATGGCGGTCCATTGTGGTTCTCATTGAGTAGAGGAGCGACTTGCAGTCGTTCTTCATCACAATCACAAATTTGTCAATTATACCGAATGCAAATGCTTGAAAAGAACAGTGCGCTGTCAGATTGCCACAGACTGCATGTGATACTCGTGGATTATGTTTGCGATTCCCTTACACTATTGCACAATCAAATTGACATACTGTATTTGCCCGATCTCTCACACACAAGCAACCCCTTCCATTCATCCAGTCCATTACCGCTAGTGTTAGTCGCAGTCATAAACATCAGCCAAGTTTATGAGTCATATCTAGGTTTTGTGCCTGTAGAAAAGCAACCAGCCCGTAGACTCTCTAGGGGAGCTATTTGCGTGCCACTTTTCTCTGGTGTGTGCATCGCATCACGAGCAAATGCTTCCCGGTGCCCCCTGTCTTTCTTATCAACGTTATCTACAAATGGAGCAGAGACGTTTGAAGGTCATAATGAAATTAGAAGTATTTCATCATGCCCTTGCTGAGCGAGTAAAGCGCAAGAGAGTGCAATAAATATTTTTGAACGAGGGCAGTGCCCGATCATTTCTTTCCACTCTGTGGGATATATTATCACTGTAATTTTTCCCCTCTCTGTGCTGCAGGGAAGGTATTACAACATAGATTTTTATGATTCATCAGGGATTAAATCGATGCTGTTTGTGTTCATGCGCTCATATTTTAAGCTTCTGAGAAGCCCCACAATGCACTGTGTCATTAGGTTACTGGCATTACCATAAGAAAGCTTTGTGGGAGAATGTCCTTGACGTTTACTCTTTCACTGTAAGATCACAAAAGCAAAGTTTGCAAGTAATGCCTAATAGAGATGCAAATATCCGGTTGAATGGGAGAACATCTCTCTCGGATAGTGGCCTCTTGGCGCACGTATCAGGATTAAAGCTTTCTGGTTTGTGCTTTTAGTAATTCTGGAGTTTTATTTGCTTTTACTAATGTAGCTAATCACTATCAGCAATATACACAACTGTGTTTCTTTAACTGATGCACTTTAAATTAGCATTTTAACTCTATGATGTGAATTTATTACACAGGATAAGATTTTTTTTAATGGTATTAAAAGAATGCTCAGCACGGCTGCATTTATTTTTTATCAAATGTCCAGTAATATTGTAATGTTTTCTATTTTAATAGATTTTAAAATTTAATTTATTGTAATTACATTTTGAATGTAATATAAAGCTGAATTTTCAGCATCATTACTCCAGTCATGATCCTTCAGAAATCATTCTAATATGCTGATTTGCTGCTCAAGCACATTCTGATTATTATCAATGTTGAAAACTGTTGTGCTGCTTAATATTTTTGTGAAATATTAAGCATGATATCATTTTTCAGGATTCTTTGTTGAATAGAAAGTCTAAAAAAAAACAAGCAAAAGCGTTTTTTGTAACATTATATACACCTTTACTTTTAATTGAATGCATAATTTCTGTAAAAGTATTCATTAAAACAGTAAAGTAAAAAAAAATCAAGCAAGTTGCTAAGATGTTGTTAGGTGGTTGCTAAGGTGGTTGCTTACTGAAATGAAATAATTCTTTCTTCAGTTCAAGCATAGGGCATTTTTTCTGCCAGGCAAAAATTGTAAGCCTGGTGACTTAAGAATTGGAAAAGAGAGTTTACTTTGGTATTAAATTACCTTTATACTGTATACGTTTATAGAAAAGGACAATCAATATACTGATTTAAGAAAAAGCATAACAAACACTCTATTTACATATTCAAATAAAGCTCTTTTATGTTCCCAAATCTGAACCTAAGGTATTATTTTATATCTTCTTATTCGTTGTCTCATCTTTAGTCTTCTGAATCAACAGCCTCCAAGTTTCAGTGCAGTGTGTTATTATGACAAATACAGGGCTGAGAGAAAAATGTAATTAGTTCTGAACAAATGGCAGCTAATTATTAAAAGAGACTAAGCGTATTTTTATTAAGTATTTGTGTTCGACCCTTTTGTTTGAACAAGGCGTTCATGTGACAATGGAACATTTAATTACATTCCTTTTGTCTTATTAAAAACTACTTACCATCATTTATGAGTCAGAAACCTCGGCCGTTATTGCTACCATTATAAAGGGGCCGATATGAAATGTGTGGTCACTGTCTTGGAGGCTTGAAAATGACTCTGTGGAGCTCAGCAGAGCTAGTTTTGTTTCCTTTTTTGTTCTCTTTTGTCTTCTAAAGAATTTCTTACTCGCCGTGCCCTTCAAGAGGCAGGGTGAAGCATCATTACAAGGTAATATTTTCCTGCTTTAGGCGCCGGCATTTTGATTTATTTCTTGTAAGAGACAAATATTAATATTTATACACTGTGATGGGAGGGAAAACATTTAGGCAGTTGTTTTTTTTTTACTCAGATTCATTTAAATTTGTAATATGTAGGGTAAAAATATGAATAGAACTCTGATGTGAGCTGCATACGGCGCTGGTGAATGAGATGTATGAAGAGCGTGGTGGAAGGAGAAAATGCTGTGTGTGTGTGAAGGAGTGACGTTTCTGTCCCCACGGTCAGGCCGCTCTGAGTTTCCCACTGGCACTTCAGGTCTCTGCTGAATGTGCCAGCTCACATCGATCGACCGGCCCTCGAGGGTTATCACATCCTTGGGCTACGCCGGGGTCACTGATGCAGGACGACAGCGCACACCGTCTCTATAGAAACGTTTCATTTCCTCCCAAACTGTGAAATGAACGACTGTGCTCCCTATGTTTATCAAATGCTCCGTTGATAAAGGAAACTAATTCACAGTTGACTGCCAAAATGTGTCTGTAACCAAATCATGTCCTTTCAGCGAGCATCATGTTCCCGTTTGCGGCAGCAGCAATGTAATTGAAACAAATATCTCCATCATTTTGTTATTGCAACATAATGGGGCTGCTTACGTGCGTTTTATTTCTTTGACATTTGCCCCTAAGCGCTGCGGTCGCGGGACTTTTTGCCATCCATGGCAGAAGATGGATGATCGCCCCGAGTGAGTAACGCTGAAAAATGGTCTCTGCGTCCACTCTCAAATATACTGCCTAATTTCATCAGTTTTAACAACCTCATTTAAACGCACTTAATGACTCTTGCAAATGTCCGGGTGGAGGAATAGATTCACAGGCTATTCTCTGAGGGTTCTGTCCTCCGTATCCCGTCACGAGGCCGCATGCATCTCCATTAGTGAGCAATCACACTAGAATGCAGCTACAAACCAATTATGGGCCGTCGAGTAAAAGGCCATCACAGAAAACACTGCGGCCGTTTGTACCCATTTAGATTTTTGTAGTACAGTCTTACATTGCCGTTACTTCATATTACCATTTTTACTCTTCTTCTTATTACTTTTCCCTGCAGGTTATTTATCATGGTTACTGGTTTCTCTCTATTGGGAGATTAATTCATACTTTGGTGGATGAAAAAGTAGCCATATGATCTCACTAAATGCTTTATATTTATTTATTTTAGTTATTTATTATATAATAATATTTCACAATGTAGTTTTTTTGATAAATGGTCTCACTGAAATTTTTTATTTCTTAAAAATTTTCCTTTATTCTTAAAATGTAGCCATATTTCACAATATTCCTGTTTGTTTTTTTCTTAGAAAATATTGTCTCACTAAATGCATGTTTGTATAGAAATAGCAATGATTTTTATTTTAATTTTATGCACACACACACACATATATA
This sequence comes from Sinocyclocheilus grahami, assembly GCF_001515645.1. Lineage (NCBI taxonomy): Eukaryota > Metazoa > Chordata > Actinopteri > Cypriniformes > Cyprinidae > Sinocyclocheilus > Sinocyclocheilus grahami. The sequence continues at coordinate 2,007,372 of NW_015505456.1, read as the reverse complement.
TATATTTTTTTTTTTATCATGACAACTCTCGGAAGATTTTAGCATGGTGATGGATACGACAATGTTAATATATTTGATCTTTGTGGAATAGATCTGCTACGCTGCTGCTGCTGTTGGTTATTGCTGTAGTGCGTTTTGCTGGACATTGTTGTCGGGGGAGCTTACTTCATATTACCATTTTTACTCTTCTTCTTATTACTTTTCCCTGCAGGTTATTTATCATGGTTACTGGTTTCTCTCTATTGGGAGATTAATTCATACTTTGGTGGATGAAAAAGTAGCCATATGATCTCACTAAATGCTTTATATTTATTTATTTTAGTTATTTATTATATAATAATATTTCACAATGTAGTTTTTTTGATAAATGGTCTCACTGAAATTTTTTATTTCTTAAAAATTTTCCTTTATTCTTAAAATGTAGCCATATTTCACAATATTCCTGTTTGTTTTTTTCTTAGAAAATATTGTCTCACTAAATGCATGTTTGTATAGAAATAGCAATGATTTTTATTTTAATTTTATGCACACACACACACATATATATATATTTTTTTTTTTATCATGACAACTCTCGGAAGATTTTAGCATGGTGATGGATACGACAATGTTAATGTATTTGATCTTTGTGGAATAGATCTGCTACGCTGCTGCTGCTGTTGGTTATTGCTGTAGTTGTAGATTATTGCTGCTGCTGCAAGCAAGTACAGGAACTTGCTACTGCTAATGCATATGGCGATACGGTGCCGTGATTATTTAAGACATACTGCTGCTGCACAAATAGCATATAAAATAACCCTTAGCAGATCTATACAGGTGGAGCTGGGGAAGGTGGAGGTTTCAGAGAAACTCTGAAAGCGTGCTGCAGGAATCTCTAGTGAATGCTAGCCAGCCATATAAATGCAATGCAGTAAGCTCATTGGCTGCATATGCAGCATGAACCAATCAGCTTGTGCCAAGTCATTTAACTCTTTGAATATCACCAGTTACGTTAACAACCCATCAGCCTGCACCATCTAGAGTTTCATGACTAAACTATATATAATATGTGGAATTTTTAATTGTAATTGCATTGTACTATTAATCTGCAGTATTACTGTTTTTACTGCATTTTTCGGTCAAATAAATTAAACAGTTTTTTTATTATTATTTTGAATATCACAGCTGTTTGACACTGACTCTGAACACATTTAATTTGTTTATTAATATGGCTGCTACTGCTAATACTACGACTACTATTAGTAAAGATTAGTTACATTATTTGTTGAAAATTTCATTTCATTCTAGTCCTTTTTGACATTTATTCATATTTAGATATTATTTTTGTTTCTGCCTTTTACATTACAGTACATACAATTTCACTTACCACATAAACAGAGAAAGGACAGATGACTGAGGACGATGGCGAATGATTTGCAGATCCTCAGCACCACTGACAAGCATCTAATCTTGTAAAATGTGTCGTAAGTACTGCCGCTCCATAGTATAAACAGACTACTTGCGATCGTGAATCTCAAGTGAAAGTGAAACTAAAAAGCGATCATGCATTCAAAAGCAGTTTCAATTAAACTGAAATTATTAAAATATGTATTTTCCTCCCATCTCGGGGTTCTGTAGTACATGTTGTTTTCTTTACGAACACGGTATTGGGATGCGGCAGAATGTGGGGGGAATGGGGGGAATCACGATGTCGGCTCAACATCGTCATGTCTGTCAGCCATCGGTGATGGACGATGGCATCGTCTATCGGCCCAACCCTACTGCAAGGCTTAAGTTATAGTGTGCCATATGAAGTCTTGGAATATAATAAGTTGTATGGACTGCTTCTAATGGACTTTTTGCAGTGTATAGATTCTTCAGAATTACTATGAGCATCTCTGCTCATGTACAGCTCATTTCTAGCCGCTCTCTACACTGATCTCAATCTTTACTCACTAAGCTGTTTTCAGGTATTACAAAAGCCTTTAATTACTCGCTCACTTAAATCAGATAAAATGTATGTAGACTTAATTACTGTCAGTAAAGAGGTCAACTTTAATAATGCAAACAATTAGCTTCAGCATAGATGCCAATGCACATTAAAAGGACATCAGTCCAGTGGTGTACCGCACATCAGTGAGGCCCCCCTGCAAAGAACGAGATGGGGCCCCACCAGCAATAGCATTTGACGTTATTATTGAATAACATCTATAATGTGCGTATTTGATATCGCTTTTTAGTTAGACTGAAATATTTGCAGAAATAAATATTTAGTCTATGAACGTGGAGGCAAAAGTGCCGCTGCTCTGATATGATTGTTATTTAAGCAATAGCAGGAGGATCCTTCAACAATAATAGTACACAGACATCTGTTAGGCTGTTAGAACTTTCTATAATCTTAAACCACGTTAAGATTTTTTCAATACGCTTTTCTACTCCACCAGGGCCGAATTTATGCATAGGCATCTAGGCTCTTGCCTATGCTTGCACGTCCAGGGGGGCCCAATTACAATAAGGAGAAATAATTATTTATTCTACGGGCTACCTACAACAACAAAAGAACCAAAATTCTGAAAAGACAATAACCAAGCAAATGAATATAACAAACAATATGACAAAAACGACAGCCTTTTTCCTTGTTTTCCTCACTTACATTTTATTAAGCACTTTCTTCTCCTGCTCTTTCTCATAAAAACGCACACACATACAGTACAGACTCACAGTCCAGCACACGTGCGGATCAAATGCACACAGAAATTTGTCCGCTCTTGTCTTGTGTTTTTCCATGCAAAAACATATTCTGTGTAATTTGTAAATGCCTTTTAGAATGTCCTGCAACGGGTCCCCCACATACCACGGGGGCTGCGGGGGTGTCCGGTACGCCACTGCATCAGTCCAATTCATCAATATGCCAATGTGATGCATGAAGACGTTACAGGTTTTGTTAGTGAAGTGAAGTCTAGACTGTGGTCAAACTGAATCCAGATAAATCAAATAGTTTATAGCTACACTTTGAGGTTTGGGTTTTGTTTTGTATAGATGAATCATCATTCGGATGTTGTTTAGTTTTCATTAGTCATGTATGGCCATTGTTAATGGAAATATTTGTAATTTTATTTTCTTTGTGGAGCTGCAGTTTTGTTGAACAGTCAGTGTTAACCCATTTGTGCCCGTTCACATTTTAACCGGTACGGTACCGGTATCGGTACCTGAATTTCTGTGCCGGTACCCAACGGTACCTTTTTTTCGGTACTTTACTCTCTGTGTAATTACAAAAACATTTATTTCAGTGAAAAAAAAATTTCAACATTTTGAACAATACAACCCTACAAACCTTTTCTTTCTTTTCCCCCCAGAAATTCATGTTTTAATTTTTCTGAAAATAAAATGAAGGCATTAAACATTTATTTTAAATCAAATGAAAATTAAACCCTTTTATTTTTTGGCAAACAAACTGAGGTTTACTGTTTAAATTAATACATGGAAGAAAAATTGTGTGAATATTCCTTGAAAATTTTTTTGAATAGGCTAATAATTGTATAATTTTTTTCTACAATTAAGAGATTAATCTGGTTGTAATATTTATTTTTATCATTTAATTTTTTTATTTAAATTTGATAGAAAATTGAATATTTAAAGATGTACATTATACTGTACAAAATTAATACAAGAGTAATATATTTCTGTTACATGTTAAACCGTACTTTTATTTTGACAGGTTGCCATGAAGTTTCTGTGTGTAAACAGTATGATGATGCTAGTTTTCTGAAATTAAACGGTAAAATTCTCGCGAAGTGACTATCACGGCAGCTCTGGAGATTAAGTTTTTGTGTTCATGCCGTCATATAGTGAGACGCAGAGGCCGGAAATCTCCGCGAGCGTCACGCGTGCTTCAGTATTTGTGTAGTAAACAAAACCGCATTTCCGTCATTCATATATACAGAGACAAGCGGAACATGCAAGATTCATATTTTAACCATCTTTTTGCATTTTAATATTCCCAGACACTAGTTCATATCGCAATTCAAATGAAGTGGCAGTGGCTACTTTTTATTTATTCGTCCAAAATTGATGAATTCCGTGCTATAGAGTAAATTACATTTTTGTGAATGGACTCCGCGATCCCGTCCGCGTTTTCTCAGAAACCATATGGCCCTAGAAATGTAACCACACTTCAGAACATTTCGGCTTGGCCTGTGTGTTGTTTGAACGAGTTGCAGGGTTGACCGCACGTCACAGGGTCTCTCTTTCTCTCTCTGTAGCGTATGCGTCCAGATGCGTTCTCAGGTACCGAAATTTGGCACCGATGGATTTAATGTGAATCGGTACTCTGTAGTACCGACGCAATTCGGTCGGTACCCTTAAAAGTACAGAGTTCGGTACGCAACCCTAGATACGGGTGAGATTAGGGACAGGTTTGTTGGTATGGGTAGGTTTAAGGGTGGGTTAAGGTGTAAGGGATGGGTCAACAGTGTAATTATAAATGTAATTACAGAAATTAATTACAGATGTAATTACATGCAGGTATTTTTAAAATTTAAGTACAATTTAAAACATGTATGTACACAATAAGTGCATTGTACCAAATTATTAATTTAAATGAAAGTACATAGTAGTGAAGGCCACTTAATATAAAGTGGGACCAACACAACAAATCCATTTGTCTTAAAGTGGTGGAACATAGTGCAGAACAAAGTGCATCCATTAAGTTGCCCCAACAGGGTATTGTGTATCAAAAAGTTAAATGAAAATAAATAAATAGAATGAAGAAAACATTACATTTATATAATAAAAAAAAGGTATACCTGAAAGAAAATTACGCATTTAGCTGTTTGGTTACCAACATTCTGCAAAATATCATCTTTTGTGCTCAACAGAAGAAAGAAACTCATAGGTTTGCAACTTGAGTGTGACTAAATGATGACACAATTTACATTTTTGGGTGAACTTTCCCTTACGTAAGCAGTGAAGGTACAAGTAGTTTTATAAATGTACATAAACATATTTGCATGCTATACTTTGTGATGTAAATATGTAAAATATCACACATTTTATGAATAGGCACATATTGATTAGGTCAAATGGATTAACCCTGAAAAAAGAGTTTTAAGATTCTTAAGATTCTTAAAAAAAAAGTCCTTAAGATTCATGAAATTAATATTCGTTTTAAAATATATGCTTATTTAAATAATTATCATGTGTAGGCTACACCCATGATTGTTTGTTTATTTATTTACTTATTATTGAACATGCAGGTGTTTTCATTCTTAGAGGTGGGTTAGTTAAATGAAAATAAATAAATACAAATAAATAGAATGAAGAAAATATTACATCTATATAATAAAAAAATGGTATACCTGAAAGAAGTTTACGCATTTTTTAGGCCCATAGTATTCAATGGCTGACTGTAATAGGTGATTTCATATAATAATGTAAATGTAAACTCATTACTTGTCTGAATTTCAACATTATAATGGAATCATAAGCTACTAGTCATAAAAAGAATTCGGGTCCTTGACCAATTAGAATGAAACGCATCCCAACTGGATAAAGTGGCCTCAATATTTTGCCCCTTACAAGACATAATGTCATAAAAGGGAGAAAAAGATAATCTACAGCAATTAATCCCATGCGTTAGCTCTTTATCTTTCCATTCTTCCTTTTGTGTGACTGACTGAAGTTTGTAATCTGCTGCTGTCACTTGAAAACTGGACCCCGATTAATTTTACATGCGCAAAAAGCAGCAAATAACAGAACATTAGGATTCACATGGCCATCATATCACATCACGCACCTGCAGTGCTTCTGCGAGCGGAGAAAAACATAATAAAGCTAGCTAGATAATTATATATAAATAAAACGAATAAATAGGCCTATATGAGAAACATATTTTTACGTAAATAAAAAAAATTGTGCAACAAGTAGCCTAGTATGCAGTTTCGGTTCATTTGGATTATGATGATGGCGCCGACGCTGATGGCTGCCTCCGTGGCGTGCTCCGCAGTTGTTTTTATGTTTTTGTTAGTTTGTCCTGTCTTTAGTTATATCCCTGCAATCAGTTTCACCAGAGACGAATTGCTGGACATTAGGAAGTACACACCACCCGATATTTCACCGGTTTTCTATTATTCGGATGTTTTGCTGGACATTGTTGTCGGGGGAGCTGTGGCGCTGAT
>NW_015505456.1:1996781-1998433 GCF_001515645.1 Sinocyclocheilus grahami | reverse complement strand
CATTTAACTGTTTGGTTACCAACATTCTGCAAAATATCATCTTTTGTGCTCAACAGAAGAAAGAAACTCATAGGTTTGCAACTTGAGTGTGACTAAATGATGACACAATTTACATTTTTGGGTGAACTTTCCCTTACGTAAGCAGTGAAGGTACAAGTAGTTTTATAAATGTACATAAACATATTTGCATGCTATACTTTGTGATGTAAATATGTAAAATATCACACATTTTATGAATAGGCACATATTGATTAGGTCAAATGGATTAACCCTGAAAAAAGAGTTTTAAGATTCTTAAGATTCTTAAAAAAAAAGTCCTTAAGATTCATGAAATTAATATTCGTTTTAAAATATATGCTTATTTAAATAATTATCATGTGTAGGCTACACCCATGATTGTTTGTTTATTTATTTACTTATTATTGAACATGCAGGTGTTTTCATTCTTAGAGGTGGGTTAGTTAAATGAAAATAAATAAATACAAATAAATAGAATGAAGAAAATATTACATCTATATAATAAAAAAATGGTATACCTGAAAGAAGTTTACGCATTTTTTAGGCCCATAGTATTCAATGGCTGACTGTAATAGGTGATTTCATATAATAATGTAAATGTAAACTCATTACTTGTCTGAATTTCAACATTATAATGGAATCATAAGCTACTAGTCATAAAAAGAATTCGGGTCCTTGACCAATTAGAATGAAACGCATCCCAACTGGATAAAGTGGCCTCAATATTTTGCCCCTTACAAGACATAATGTCATAAAAGGGAGAAAAAGATAATCTACAGCAATTAATCCCATGCGTTAGCTCTTTATCTTTCCATTCTTCCTTTTGTGTGACTGACTGAAGTTTGTAATCTGCTGCTGTCACTTGAAAACTGGACCCCGATTAATTTTACATGCGCAAAAAGCAGCAAATAACAGAACATTAGGATTCACATGGCCATCATATCACATCACGCACCTGCAGTGCTTCTGCGAGCGGAGAAAAACATAATAAAGCTAGCTAGATAATTATATATAAATAAAACGAATAAATAGGCCTATATGAGAAACATATTTTTACGTAAATAAAAAAAATTGTGCAACAAGTAGCCTAGTATGCAGTTTCGGTTCATTTGGATTATGATGATGGCGCCGACGCTGATGGCTGCCTCCGTGGCGTGCTCCGCAGTTGTTTTTATGTTTTTGTTAGTTTGTCCTGTCTTTAGTTATATCCCTGCAATCAGTTTCACCAGAGACGAATTGCTGGACATTAGGAAGTACACACCACCCGATATTTCACCGGTTTTCTATTATTCGGATGTTTTGCTGGACATTGTTGTCGGGGGAGCTGTGGCGCTGATCAAGCGCTTCAGGACGCGCAGACGGGGGAAGCGAGCCGGCGCGCTTGTCAAGCTCAGACAGCGCGGATTCAAAACACCGTTGCCTAGCATCCATCTGGCGAACCTCCGCTCTCTACCCAACAAAACAGACGAACTCCTTCTGCTCTCCCGGACAAATAAGGATTTTTCTAACTCTGCTGCTCTGTGTTTCACGGAAACCTGGCTGAAAGACGCAATCCCGGACAGTGCGTTGAGTCTCCTGGGCTTTCAGCTGTTCAGAGCAGATCGCGAAGCAGAATCAACAGGGAAATCACGTGG
>NW_015505456.1:1990796-1996453 GCF_001515645.1 Sinocyclocheilus grahami | reverse complement strand
ACGATCAGCACTGGTGCTCCTCAGGGTTGTGTTCTCTCTCCACTGCTCTTCTCCCTGTACACCAACGACTGCACATCTAAAGACCCCTCTGTCAAGCTCCTGAAGTTTGCAGATGACACCACACTCATCGGCCTCATTCAGGACGGTGACGAGTCTGCTTACAGACAGGAGGTCGAGCAGCTGGCTGTCTGGTGCAGTCTCAACAACCTGGCGCTCAACACGCTAAAAACTGTGGAGATGACCGTGGACTTCAGGAGAAACCCCTCTGCACTCCCCCCACTCACCATCATGGACAGCACTGTGACTGCAGTGGAGTCATTCAGGTTCCTGGGCACCACAATCTCTCAGGACCTGAAGTGGGACACTCACATTGACTAAAAAGGCCAAAAGGCCCAGCAGAGGTTGTACTTCCTTCGCCAGCTGAGGAAGTTCAACCTGCCTCAAGAGCTGCTGAAACTCCGCCATTCCGCCATCATTGAATCTGTCCTCTGCACTTCAATAACTGTCTGGTTCAGCTCAGCTACCAAGTCTGACCTCAGAAGACTTCAGAGGGTAGTCCGGACTGCTGAGCGAATCATTGGTACAACCCTCCCTTCTCTCCAAGAACTGTACTCGTCCAGAGTGAGCAAAAGGGCTGGCAGAATCACTCTGGACCCCTCACATCCAGCACACTCCCTCTTTGAACTGTTGCCATCTGGTCGACGCTACAGAGCTCTGAGCACCAGAACGACCAGACACAGGAACAGTTTCTTCCCTCAGGCCATCCATCTCATGAACACTTGACAATAACCGTGGAACACACACTATTTATTCACTCATACACTTATTTATCTAACACTCATACTCAGCCTACACCTCAAATTTGCACATAATATACAGTACCTGTACATACAAAAAAATAAAAATAAAAATAAAATTCCAACTGTCTATTGTCATATACCTGCACACACAATTGTCAATTTATATATTTTTATTCCTTATTTACTTGTTCTATTTTTATTTTTATTATCTGTGTTTTTTGTTCTGTCCCTGTCATTCTGTTACATTGTGGAAGCTTCTGTCACGAAAACAAATTCCTCGTATGTGTAAACATACCTGGCAATAAAGCTCATTCTGATTCTGATTCTGATTCTGATTTTTGTGCTGCGCGAAAGGAAACAGACGGCAGAATGCGGCATCCTATTTTTCTTTAGGTTTATTTTACAAAAGCACAAAGATTTGTTTTTATTGTGAATGTACACAAATAAAGGCAAACCTTTTACAATTCCGATTATCTTTAGGACTAAAAGGAGTAGTTTCTTCCACTGTTAGAAGGAAAAAAACATATGCTTTTGTGTGGAATGAGAGACCCAACGTTGGTTTCAGTTTTGTTTTAGCCTAAATGAATTCGTTTTGGCTTGTCGTTTATATTGCTATAGCTTCTTATATTTTTTAAATTCTTGTTCTTTTCTAAATACTGTTAACTGAAAGGATTTGTTGTGGAGTGAGGGGAACTAAAATAGCCTAGCTATGTTTACAGTGTTTATTATAATGTTTGTAAACATTTCGCGTCTGCATTTCTGAATGAAATAAAAAATGGACTTATACGCGACTTATGTTTTTTTTCCCCTAAAAAACAATTTTTTTTATAAGCGTAGCATATTTTAAGCATGCAGCAAACCTTTTTACAAATTTTTATAAATTACTGAAAAAATAAATAATAAATGACTTTTTAAACCATTTAACTGATTTGTATTAATCGGTCAAAATTCTTACGGTCGGTTAACCGGTTAAACGGTTCAAATGAACATCCCTAATGTCAACAAAAACTATAGTTGCCGGTGGGCTTAAATGGGTTAAAGCACAACGTTAGCCTGATGTTGCAGTTGCATTGCAGCTTTTGGTTTACATCCTGTTAACACCTGCGGTGTGAAACAGGCATCTTCATTTTGCTGATAGATAAGTGGATGCTAGTTAGAGGGATATATTTGTAATTGATCTTTCTGCCATCATTTTATTACTTCTGCACAACATCTCATGGGACTGAAACTGTCTCATTAGTGCGTGTGTGTGTGTGTGTGCATGGAGAGGACAATATAAAGCTTAAACAGCAGATGGGAACTGAACACCTGGCAAGACTGTGAGAGAAGAGTTTGATCTTTGTGCAGTGCGTCCGTCTGATGTGTTTTAGCTCATCGCCTCTTTTAATGCGTTGCTGGAAATTCGGCCGTTTGGTTGTCAAGAAAATTAGAAACAACAAGGGAAAAAAAGTCTGTGAATATTATACCACAGTGGATTTCAATCTCATTTTTGTAAGTGGATTTTTCTAATCTTCCTGTATGCTAGAGGCTAGGTTGATGAGGCTGGCAGAAAACACTTTATTTCTTGGAAGATAACAACGTGCCAATGAGGCCCTAGCCATAGGAAACGCTGGCACTAGTGATCTGGCTGTCAAAACTTGCATAGATATTTGTAAAGATGCAAATTTAAATTCTGCTTATTCACATGGGGGGAAAAATGCAAAAATAAATAAACAAATAATAATAATTATCGTATCGTATTAATGGCTATGCATTGAGATGCATATCACATCGGCCTCAGTTATGGAGATGCATTTCCCTAATATATGATAATAATAATAATAATAAAAATAAATGAATATATATATATATATATATATATATATATATATATATATATATATATATATATATTCATTTATTATTATTGTAATAGAGACTGTTTTTTAGTCCCAGTCCATCTGCATGCGAGTCACATGATGTCTTTGCTTAAATCAACAGAATGGATGTAAACTGCAGAATACAGCTAATGTGAGGAACACAAACACTAATGCAGGTGAGTGCGGGGGTGATCTGAAGACCAACACATCATGGCTCTAGGAACCAGATCATTCCCTCACAGTGCTTTCAAAATATGAGAGCATGAGATATGCTGAACAAAAGCAAGAGAAGATGACATTCCTCATAGAGATGCAGTCCAAAATCTGCAGCAAATTTCAGTGTGAGTGTTAAAAAAATTAATGTGTGTCGCATATTCTTTGGGAATTGTGACCAAGGTTGGACGTGCATAGCTGGAATAGAGTACAACTATTAAGTAAAAAAATTAATAAAAGAATTTATGAAGCTGTTTTTGTCATGAGGACCAATAGTTCTTAGGTTTTTGTTAGACAGGGTCCCTAAAAAGATAAAAGTGAAAATTGACAAATATGCTTAGATATTTACCTTTGTTGTTGTTGTTGTTGTTGTTGTTGTCGTTTTTTATTTATTTATTTATTGGAAAAAGTCTTTTTGGCTTGTAATTGAAAAATTACAAATTCATTTATGTAAATTAATTTTAAAAATGAGACTGTAAGACTGAGAAAAAAAACACTGCTTGAGAAAATCATTTCGACTTTTAATTTTGTCCCATATAATCTATAAACTATAGTTTATAATTGCACTTGCGTATCAATTGTAGTTGATAAATTATAAATAAATGATGAATTCATTAAATTAATTAATTAATAATATTACAACGCTGATAAATTGTGTGCTTTTAAAATGCACAGAAATGAATAATACTGAAATGATGGCATGAATTTGAATAATAAAAATAAGTTATTGTAAAAATTTAGTTCATTTAAACTACACAATTAAACGATAGTATAACGATAGTATAATTATAGAATACATTTGCATAATTATCATTTTAAGTATTAAACTGAACATAAAAAAAAACTGCTGGACTTTTGACTCAAAATCCTCTTTTGTCCCATTTTATAATCTTTAGCCAATAGTTTATATATATACATTTGTGTAGCAGCCATATCAGTAACTGATATCTTTCTTTTTTTTTCTAAAATTGTTGGGTCTCCAAGAAGATAAAAGTAAAAATCGACAAATATACTTAGATATTTATTTATTTATTTGGGGGTTTTTTTGGTCTCATGTTTATGCGTAGGTATTAATACGTAACATTTACAAGCACAAAACGTACACTTTTGTACGTTTTTATTAATGCTAAAACGTACAATTTAGACGTATTTCAACGTTTAAAACGTACAAATCGCTACGTATTTTTAGCTAAAAAACGTAAAAATATTTACGTATCTTTTATATCATTTAGATATTCATATCAATGCATTTTTATAATTTTATCAATAAGCCATTTAGATTTTTAGACCCCTTAACCTGCCCCCAAACCTAAACCTACCCCTTTTATAGCGAATATGCATTTTTATCATTTTATCAATAAGCCATTTAGATTTTTAGACCCCTTAACCTGCCCCCAAACCTTAACCTACCCATTTTATAGCGATATATAAAGGATATAAAACGCAAATGACCGAAATGCGCAGGAAAATAAAACTTTTAGTAACAATATAGCATTAAAATATATTTATAGTCGCTATTATTAATGGCTTTTGTGGCCCATGACAATCAAAGTAAACAGTACCTGACAAGTAAAGGTTAAACGATTGCAGAAATTTTATTTATTTTAAGGTTTAAAGTGAAGTCGTGTTTAACATTATGTAGGCATATTCTTGGAAACGAGCTGGCAGCAGAAATCACAACAAAACGAAATGTTATAATTTCATAAGTAAACAATTTAATAATGCAATTGAAAACAAGCTAATTCATATGACAACTAAAAACTAATAAATTGAATGCCGCGATTTCAATATTCATAAGGATTCATTTTTAGGTGTCGTCAATACGTCAGTTTTGTACGTTAAAATGACGAAAATACGTAAGTATTTGTACGTTTAGAGGCTGAAAATACATAAGTATTTGTACGTTTTAGTGCCTGTAAAAACGTAAGTAAATATACGTTTTATAGAACCACATTTTACGTAAATTACATGCGAATTATCATGAGATCACGTTGGAAAATGTGAGGGGTTCCCATGCAAAATGTGTGCCATGATGCTAGTGTGTTGTGAATGGCTGCCAAGGCATTGCTGTGTGCTTTGCTGTGGTGTTCACAATGATTATTAGCATGTTGCTGTGTGGTTGCTAAGGTGTTTTGGGTGGTTGCTAGGGCATTGCTGACTGGCTTTGATATTAGCATCTCATATATCACAACACTCTTTGTGAGGGTCAGTAGAAGCGCAGTGTGATACTCTCAGCGCTCCTCTCAGAAAAACAAAATTTGGACAGAACTGTATTTACCCGCGTGTCTTGAGGCTGAATAAAGCATCAGGTGCTCGGTGTGAGCATGAATGACCCCACATCTCACGCTGCTGTTTCTTTATGCAGTTGTGTGATTTTTCTCTGAGATTGACAGTCAAGTGGTTCAGGCCGGAGGAGCCAGATGATGTTTGACAGTCTGCTGGGGTTTCTCCTTCATTTAATGACCCGATTTCCTGCCGATGTGCCTGCATTGACAAAGCTGCAGCCAGCACAGAATCAGGCTATTTCGGCCCACTGGTAATTGGATGGAAAAACAAAGAGGTTCCTTAGGAAAATGACATCATGACTCTGAGGAGGTGTGGAGTGTTATTCTTGGTGCCGGTCAACATCATTTAGATGCACCTGTTTGCCACGGTCAGCTTTTCTTTCTTTAAATACATTCACAGCCTAAGGCGGTGCAGACCAACTACCACAATCCAAAAATAGATGGAAGTGTACTATTTTATTGTGCCATTGAGTGTGTTTTCTTTTCTTCTTTTCTTCAGC